>NC_041350.1:9792480-10092480 GCF_004354835.1 Perca flavescens | reverse complement strand
ATCTTTAAGGACACCAATTTTCTTTGTGAATGAATAATGTAACGTAAATAAATAAATGTTCTTCCTTAAAATACAGGGGACATAAGTAAGTATACCCCTATGTTAAATTCCCATTTATTTTTCATGGATCCAGGATACTATGCATCCTGATAAAGTTCACTTGGCCTTTGGAATTAAAATAGCCCCACATCATCGCATACCGTTCACCATACCTAGAGATTGGGATGGGGTACTTTCCATAAAATCATCTCTCAATGCAAATCAAACCAGCTATTAGGCTAACTGAAATAAAACCATGCCAATTTCTAGGTATGGTGAATGGTATGTGATGATGTGGGGCTATTTTAATTCCAAAGGCAATTACATTACGATACATTATTCATTCACAAAGAAAATTGGTGTCCTTAAAGACTGGGTTTTTCCTCATTTTTTTTTATTAAGGCATTAAGATAAATTTTCAAAAGATGATTTTTTTGTATTCCTCTTGTTAGTCAACTTTAGCATGGGTGTCCTAATTTTTTCACATGACTGTAGCTCTTTTGCTGATGAGCTTAGTTGCTCGGGACAGATTTAGTCAGAGAGACTCCCGTCTAGTAATAAGGTTGTCCTGACTAAAACTGTGTTGACAATTCAATCAGGTATTTTTCTGTTTGCATGAGCTATTGCCCGTTTTCAACAAACGGGCAAAAGATGGCATTCTCTCCTTGTACTTCAAGTTTGAATGATATTAGCTGCCAGATGTGAGGGCCCGGGCCTTTGCTTTGTTTGCAAAATATGTCCACTTTGAAACAAAGAGGTTTTTATAGCCTTATAGATGGTTCTTTTATTTTCATTGAGTCAACATCAGAAATAGAGAGAAAACACTGCTGTCCTTGTACATACTGTTAAATATAAACACAAACAATTGTTGACGGATCTCAGCACCAGAGAGGATATTGGCATGCAGACATATTTTAAAAAACTAGTTTTAACTATACTTTAATCTGTACTTGAACTACTCACATTTACATGAATGGTAAATAAATCAAATGTACCTTAAAAAGGGAGTAATCACAGCCTGACATGAGGTTGCTTGACAACTGGATATGGTTGTAGAGACTGAAATGAAGAGAGCACAGCATTAACAAAACATTTTGATCTAACAGTATTTCATAACATGGTCTACAGTCGTGACATTTCACTGCTTCAGTCACTCCATAAAAGTAAAGGAAAAGAAAAAGACTTGGAAGGATTTATTGCTCCTTACGCCCAGAAATCTTCAACTGTGTCGAATTTAGAGATGAGTCGCAGGTTGGCCTGCCATGTTTTGCTCTTGTCATTCTTGAAGAACCACAGGGACCAGCTGTTGGGGCGAAAACAGAAAATGAATTTGCATAAATGTAACAAGCCCCTAATTAAATACGTGGTAAAACAAAATTAACCGAAAGCCATTGAGCTTCGGAGCAAATGAGCAACGTATGGATGCCCCTGGATGCTGCTGACACAAACTGTTCGGTAAATCATGCCATCACTGTCTTAGTCCAATTCATTGTGAACGCTGTGTCATACTTGTTCGACGCTGAATCCTCTAATGGCTCAGTGACTGCCTTCAGCTCTTTGGGTTGAGGGATAATAAAGAAAACTGTGGCTGTTGACACTATTACAAAGACATTAATTAAAGCAGCTAGTCTGTCAATGGGTTTGGGTTGTGTTTTTAAATGAGAGCACAGTCCAAATGAATGCCAGGAAATGGAATAAGGTAACGGATACAAATGAAATTCCCTTGAGTGGCATTGTATATGCATGACAGAACGTCTGATGAGCAAATATGAAAATCCAACAGTCGGTGAGCTTGAGTTTATGACACGTTTGTGTATTCCTTGTTAACTTGTCTGGTAAAATATTTGAATGTATGATTAAAGGCCATAAACTGAGGAAACATATATTTTATAGTCTCTTAGATTAACCTCTACAGGGTTAGCCTCATGCAGTCCACAACCCCTGACTGTACCAATGTATCCAATTAATTGTCAATTTGTGGGAATACGTTGCTATTAAAATGCCACCAATGTATTTTTAAACCTTACAGCTGAGCTGTGGAACACCAGTCAAGTGTTTACGGTCCAACAGCTCCTTTAGCCGACAGACTTTCTGTTGAGGGTTTTATTTTTCTATGTTTTATTTGACCCTTTGACATAAATATCCATGTGGAATTTAAATTTTTGTAAAATATTCAATCGTTGCTTATTTGCATTCAGCATAGTAGGGAGTTGGAAACTATCCGGTTACGGATTGAGAGAAAAGCACCGAAACAGTCTGGGCAGGTCACCGGACCATCACAGACAATCAAAGTCTTACTGTGGGGAAATACAGTCTCCCATCCGGCAGACTGCATTTGTTTCGAGTGCGAGAGAAAATCCACTTTAACACATAAAGAAAATGAAAACACACAGATATAAAGCAGGGGCCACTAGTAACGCAGCTAGCCTAACCACTGACCCACTAACTACAGGCACAGTATTATAATCATTAAATTATATATAATATATTTTGGTATATTAAATTAGTTTCTACAATATGCCAAGAATTACATAAATTATCAATAAGTAATCAGTCAATCGTATTGATTTTATTTTGACATTGTCTTTATTGTGCGCTATGCACAGACCATTTAATAAATTGCTCAGCTTCCTCCTGGTGAACATTGTTTTTAGTGACTGGTCAATTCATGTCTCGCGTTCACTTCTGTATTTGAGCCTTCCACTCAGTTGTGTGGAGGTAGGGTCATTAAGTTCTTGAACTATGCTTAGAGATCAAACAATTATGTGACGCACAAGTCACCTTCTTTACTTTGTTGTTGATGATTCATACGTTATTCCAGCTTTACATTTATACAGTTCCACACACTCACATCTGGGTGCAGCCCAGTGCAACCAGTGGGCGATCAGACACTGGTGTATCTGAAAAGGGCCAATATATGTGATTATATTTTTTTTTGCATTTTTAGGCCTTTATTTGACAGGACAGCTGAAGACATTAAAGGGGGAATGACATACAGCAAAGGGCCACAGATCGGAGTCGTACCCGTGCCCGCTGCGTTGAGGAGTAAACCTCTATATATGGGTGCCCGCTCTACCAACTGAGCTACCTGGGCGCCCTTAAATTACATTTTTGACCCACACTGTGTCAATCAAAAGCATTTCAATTCAACACGCAAACCAAAGCAATTATTACAGTATTATAACAGCTAAAATAGTATTTTTATTACCAATTAATCTGTCAATGATTTCTTTAATCAATTTATTTATTCATATTTAATTTAAGTCAAATGTCCATAACACGGTCTTAAAGTCCATGGTACTGTCTTCAAACATCAACAGTACAAAACCCCAAAAATATTCATTCAACTGAGAAAAGCAGTAGATTTTCTGCTTGACTTAACTACTGAAACATTAAAATAACCGATTAAAAGTATTTTTAGTAAGTTAATTTTCTGTCAATCCACTCACTGATTAACTGATGAATTGTGTTAAAAAATGTCAATGATCAAAAACTATTTTCTTACCCTTAAATTGTCCCAACATCGCAACGGATCTTAATATAGTGGGTTTATGGTAGGGCTGGGCGATATGGAGAAAATCAAATATCACCATACTTTCGACCAAATACCTCGATATTGATACTGCAACGATATTGTAGTGTTGACTATTGGTGCTTTAAATAATAGAACAGTTACAACAGTCTGGTAAGTTCAGAAAATTACATCACTTTACTGTAATGCAGCATTTAAAACCAGGAAAAGACAACACTTATGCCATATTACGATATTACAATATCCAAACTCTAAGACGATATCTAGTCTCATATCACAATATTGATATAAAATCGATACAATATTGATATATTGCCCAGCTCTAGTTTATGGCACAACATTTTTTTAATATTTAGTTTGTTTCTGTTTGCACAGTATACATATGCTAGTATACTATATAAAAGTATACAGTAGAGTAAGTTCTGCAGCACTAAAACTAGATTATTTTATGTCACAGAGAGAACATGATTGTACTGCTTTAGAGAGTGATCGGACATTACCTATCTGGTACATAATAAAAAATAAAATGTGCAGTCTAATTATTGCCATAATTAAACTGGCTTTCCCAAATACATTTTGAAATGCGACCCTAACCTGTTCTGGAGGGGGTGTTTGATGTAGGCCTCTGGGTTCACAATCTCTTGTCCAGTCTCCTCAGCTCCATCTTCATCAGGCTGATTTGAACTTGGGTTGGTTTCCTAAAAAGCAGTGAGGTAGAGGGGATGCATTTAAGGAAAGTAGGCAGTGGTTTCTATCTCTGGTGCAAATGACCATACTAGTAGCTCTAACTGGGGAAATAATCTTGCAACAGTAGCATGACGTCTAATCTCTTGAGCAACAACTTTCCAGTTGTTGATTAAGTTACATAAATTAACACTTCAGCCATGGCAACTAGATGCTGGTACACTTAAATACAAGATACAATTTGAACAGAGCCCCATCTGACAAAACAATAGTGTTGTTTCTCCCAAATTAATTTGCTTTATCGTTAAAAACAAAAATCCGTGACGTAAGCGTTCACTAGTGAAACCCGATGTAACATATGGTACACATTTGTTATGTGAAGCTAGAGTTGAACTAATTTTAACTTTACTGATAACATTTACGTTACCCACCACAGGTGACATGTCATTTTGAAAAAGGGGTAACGTTAACCTAATTGTTGGACACGTCTCCATTATTCCCAAGATGTTTATTAATTAGCAGAAATAACACCACGCAATTTCCATTCATATATCTGCCATTTTAAAATGTCACGGTAACGTTAAGTTGCTTGCTTGGTACAAATTAAATTATAGACACCAAATAGTGTTTATTTGAGAAAAGAAAAGAAAAAAACTTTTTAAACTGCACTTAAGCTGCCTTACCATCATCATCTAGCGTTAGCTAAAAGTGAACGTTAACCTCAGCCACTAGCTAGCTAAGTAGCTAGCTAACGTTGCATCGTAGAGGTCGGGGGGCACTGTCAACCAATTTTGACAGTGAAACTGTAGCTACAAAAACAAACTGTTACTTCTGTTTTGGGGCTTATATTACATGCCGAATTTACTGTTAGTTCATAATAATCATACATGTCTTGAATAATCGTCACTCGGGTATGTACTTTTTGCCGCGGTTAACCTAATTAATAGCAAACAAACTAATTTTGTAATGGAACTTGGCGTCGCTCTCTATGCAAAAGGTGAACGGCACGTCGGTTAGTTGTAACGTCAGCCTAAAAGTTGGGAGCTCTCGACTCACAAGCATTCCTCTGTTACGGTTAGGTCGTGGCACAGAAGACACACTTTAAACTAGTCAAAACAGCACGTATGCTTATAACAACTACCAATTTACTTTTGAAGACGAATGTGTAAAGGTATACGTAAACTTTAAATGTGAACTTGCTCTATAATAAAAGCAGGAAGCCCCCTAAATGGTTTGATATATTCTTTAGAGAAAGTGCTCACCGGTTCGGCGGTAGCCATCTTACAAATCTCTGTTAGGAAAGTGTCCGTTGATTGGACGATTGGACCGAGCTGTGCAACGTGACGGCCCTGCTGCGGACATGCGCTGTGTGCAGTCGCTGGCTGGCTGTCTATGCTGGCTGCTTGCTTCTATGCGACTCCACCCCTCCTGCAGACGAAGGCATGGCGAGCATCGAGGCTAGAAGGGAGTGTGAGACAGATGGCTGCGGCCAAGACGCCAAACTTCAGTGTCCCACATGTATCAAGCTTGGTATTCAAGGCTCCTATTTCTGTTCACAGGTACCGCTGCTTTTTCGGCTTCTCCGGTTTAAACGTCGGCTGTAGCCACACACCTAGGCCCTCTGTCCTATCACGAGGCTGCTAACGTCAACTGTCAAGCTAGGTAGACATGTGTAACGTTAGGTGCTTTGTAAACCGCTAATAACGTATTTGGTTAACGTTAACGGATGCCTTCTGGCTGTATAATGTTATACAGATTGCATAGGATGAATAATGCAATGAGCGATTGTAACTGGTGTCCGTAACGTTAACTGTAGGCCGAGGGAAAACGTTTTAACGAAATGTTAACATTAGCTAGCTAACTGTTGCCTGATTAGCTAAAGTAAGTGATGTATTGTCCCTGCTCAAAATGAAAAGCATTTAGTGTGAAGTTGTTTTTTTAGGCTGACAGCGTAAAAGTGATCTGAACTAAATGTATATTGGGTAGGAACCAGGTAGTCTAGCAATGCAATAGACTGCATACAATAAGTTGTGAAGTGCGTGGTCACGATGTTTGACCCTCACCCTGGTACTTTGTCTTCTACAAGACCAAACCCCACTCACAAATATGTCAGTTTAAAGATGGGTTTCTTTTCGACAATACCTCATCAGTAGTTTGAGCCCTTAAGGGCTCAACAGAAGCTACTCTCCAATACAGATGTAAACACAGAGGAAAAGGTGGAGATGGCTATGACCTATGGCTACGATCACGACTATGTAGACAAGCAAGGCCATCTCTGTGTCCATCTCCATCTCTACATTAGAGGGGGCACCGAGGCAGGCGTGGAGGAATTGAACATTAACTGCGAGTTCTCTGCTGGGCATCCTGCTGGCCAGTGTGCAGGCGCCCGATGGTGAGCTGGGTGGCCTCCATGCCTGCGTCGGTTTCCAGCGGGGATGTCGGGATCTGTTGTGTCCTTTTTGCAGAGACTTGGCTGGATCCTGAGCGCCGGTGCCATTCAACCAGGGGACTCTTTTTCTGTGTGTCGATCCGACGGCCACATTCTGCTTTATGATGCATAAGTTGAAGGAGCTGATGGGATACATTTCACTGTAATTGCAATTTGTACAATTTCCTGTCACAACTACAAATGATTGATTAAATTGATGAATCACATGTGAGAGTTGAATATCCTATAGATTCAAGTTTGTGGATTCTGCTTTGAGGCTACATTTTCTTGCAGCAGACACTACATTGGAAAAGGTCTCTGCCAGTAAAGGATTACACATTAAACTACAGCAATTGCTCCCTCTGCAGAAGGGCTCCGCAATGTTCTCTTGAGTTAAACGTTTTATAAATAGTTAGGTTGGGTGGCAGTTTAAAATGAAGTTGTGGTGCCATGGTATTTGACCCAAGACATTTTTGCTGCGATTGCATTTTTGAGTATGTAACCTGACCCTGCTTTCTATATTTCCTCTCTCTCCCTCTCTGCTGTTGACTTTCCAATAAAGGCGCACACCACCATTGAAATAGCAATACTTGCTAGTTACTCAGTCAGAGTGATTGTCTCAAGGGTACATACAGATATAGTTTTGTGGAAGTGTCTACCTTTTAAGGTACTATGGTGCAATATCTGTCACAGTGTGCAACCAAGGAGCATTTTTTTTTTTTTTTGGTTGGGTTTGAATAGGTTGTGCATTAGAACAAAGTCGGTGACCATGCATGTGATTGTCAGACATTAGTTAAGTGTACTCTTGAGCACAATATGTACTGTATCAGTAATAACAAATGCATAACTCTGTCTCTCTGTCACTGTACATCCCCATTTAGAGTTTCTCTCTGTGTTTTCATGTCCAGGAATGTTTCAAAGGGAGCTGGGTGTCTCACAAGTTGCTGCACAAAAAAGCAAGTATGTATTACCGATCATTGTCAGCTCTGTACTTTGGTAACATCTGTGGTGGACTCGTATCACAGTATATGAATAAGTCGCATGTTGTTTGGTTAAAAGTACTGATAGACAAGTTGAGGTTTTAGAACCCAACAGTTAACTAACACAGTGGTGTCAGATGCTTCAGATACCTTGTGCTGTGTTTTGTCAGAGGAGGACAAGAACCAGAATGAATCAAAGAACTGTGTGGAGAATAACATCAACACAGACCCATGGCCGGGCTACCGCTACACAGGAAAACTACACCCTTACTACCCACTGGTAAGTTGCTGTTAAAAAATGATTGCATACATTTAGCTATGTATGATTTATTAAATGAAAAAATGTAAAGAAGTAGTGCAGAAATGCATAAGCTATGACACCCATTTTTGTCACAAGTCTCCCGATCATTTACCACTCACAGCCGTAACAATGGTAGCAACTGGGAAGAGAGTTTCGATAAATATATGACTTTAAAAAAAAAAAAAAAAAAAAAAAAAAAAAACGTTTTATAACAATGTTTCAAATGTCAAACTTCTCCCTTGTGACACAATTGTGCTCTGTCAGCTAAAGGATGTCACTGTATTCAGCATGGTTTCAGACTTTGGACATTACATTAAGCAGAGCTGATAAACAGTAACTGCCACACACACACAACATCATACATTTGAAAACATGGAAAAATCCAAAATGGGTAAACACTACCGGCCAAAAGTTTGGGGTCACTAAATTTCCATTCCACTCCATTATAGACAGAACACCAGCTGATCTGAATGGGTGGCTGATCTTTAATGCAATATCTACATTGCCCCTTATCAGCAGCCATTCATCCAATGTTCCAAAGCCACATTCTGTTTACTAATCTGCTATAATTTTAAAAAGCTAACTGAGAAATCATCGGAGAACCCTTTTGCAATTATGTAATCACATAATGTAATCTGAAAACTGCTGCCCTGGTTAATAAAAAACAATGCAACTGATCTCTGCTGGTATTCTGTCTATAATGGAGTGGAATGGAAATTTCTAAGTGACCCCATACACTGACACCTGTCTGTGTATATTTGCTTTGAATGTGTCATGTGAATGCCATAATGTGTCTGTCCTCTTCTTGGCCCCTGGTGTAGACTCCCATGAGGCCCGTGCCCGGTGACATCCAACGACCTGACTATGCTGATCATCCCAGAGGTAACCTCCTTCTTTTTCAAGGACCCATGTTCTTAGTTGATCACTTTGGCTCATCACCTGGGAGACTTTTTTTGACATGGCAAAATACACAAAACGGCAATTTTAGCTTTTTTTTGTTGTTGTTGAAATATATAGGAACAACACCAAATCAATGCACTCGAGTGTAACATATCGTTTACCTGGAAGCGTAGCAATAACATCCTAGCATCACGAGAAAAACTTTGTTATGGGCAAAAAAAAAAGCAAAAATCTGAGATTATAACTATAATAAGTATTGACAATCACCCAATACTACCATTCACTACCATTCCACTGGCAAAGTTGCTCCATGACATTTACACTGCAGTGTTAGTACCGGAGAAAGCCATTGTTATCCAAATCACTGTGCAGACGCAGGGCTTTTGAAAGACTATGGGTCAAGTTTTTTTTTTTTTTTTACCCTACCACAGTTGGTTGACGTTTTGTAAAAGTGCAAGTAGTGTGTGTTGGTCAGCCAGTCTCATTTGTTAGTGCCGGGGTTCAGTGCTCTGCTAATTTTAGCCTGTAGGTACGATGTATTCTCAGAATGCTTCACCTTTGTCTCGCAAAGCTAATTATTGAGTCATTAAATGGGAACAACGTAATGCTGCACTGTGCCCTCGCAATTGATTTCCTTTTTCTTTCCATCAACGTACTGTTTATTAGTTTTACATGTTTACAAAAATCGATTTTTGGCATTTGTGAATCAATTCAGATTCTTAGAAGATAGGGAATAGTGATTATTATATACTGTAATGGATTTGTTTTTCCAACCACCTCTACTATTGCCTCACGCAAAGCATGTATACCCAGTATATCTGGTAGCGTCATCGCTGTATTGGTGGAAGAAGAGGGTTTTTGTGCAACCCTGAATGAGAACCAATCAAATGTATTGCCTACTGGCAGAGTGAAGAGTGCCCAATGACACCTCTGAGATTCACAGATCATTTTAGATGACTTCAACAGAACAGTTAGCCATTGATGGCGTAGATTTGATAGCCTGCGAGTGCCCATTTTGAGCTGCAAGCTGTTGAAGGCCTGTCTGAGCGTGTTAACAATGGTAGACAAAGCGGCCATCCATGCATGCGTTTTAACTTTCTGCCTGAATACACAGATGAGCTGATATGTCTTGTGCTGTAGGCTAAAGAACTCTGTATAAACAGGGTGGTCTGAGAGCGTCTGCACCCTTGTAGGCAATGCTGAAGACGGGACTTAAAGAAAAACAAGACCACCCCAGTTTTCTTTAGCAATTGAGAGTGAAAGCTACTCACTTGTAACGGTTTAACAATGCTTTGTCACTAGTTTGTGTAATGGTAGAGCTGATTTTCTTTCCACGCATCTTCGCCCTTGTTATGTGGGTGAGCAAGTGGCTGACGGCTGTATACAGCTGCAGAATGAGATGTGTATTCTCAGTAGGATTGGTAGTACTAGTATCATTTCGCTGGATTTTATTTGATCCAGTGTTACTTCTCTTAAAACTGATTTCTGCTGAGTGGTATGCACATGCAGTTCCTCTTTTAGTACAGTATTTCGACAGGTAAGAGTCAGCTTCATGTAGGTGCCTTTCTCCTGATGACATTTCTCTTTACTCTCTTAATATTTTGAATCTTAAACTGCAATGACTGCAATCTATTTTGCTCTGTTAAACAGCCCAATAATATCTGATCCCTTACCGTCGAGGGCTTCGTATTTTTTGCAGGCAACACATGGATTGCTGTCCCACTATGTTTTAACGACCAGTCTGCCTCTTGGGTGTTAATTATTAAACACCTATAATTGTAACCTGGCTTATTAACGTATGCTTCTCTGGGCAAGTCATTCATTGTGCAACCATGGCAACCCCTACATCCTTGTCATCTGACTGCATAAATCCATACTCTGGTAGTCATGGTTACAGGCTTCTTTCATTCTCCTGTGACGCCTTGTCAGGGACCGAAGCACAGTTGTTACAGGCTAATGTTTTTTTAATGTGGCATTGTTATCGAGCCAATGTCAAATCTCGGAACTGATTCCTTTCTAATTAACGGACCATACTATTGTGAAGACATTATAATGTGCACACACTCTGTGTTTCTCTCACACCTTTCTCCTCTTCTGAGCAGCTGTATCAGAGCGTAAGTGAAGTCTAATTGATTGTCGCACTCACACTGTCGGCTCCGCGGGTCAAAAGCAGGGCTGTGTTCGACTTGTACGCAAACCTGTCTAAAGTCTGTGTTGCTAGGCAACCGTTTGTGGTCATGCAGCAATCATCTTGTTGAGTTGATAAATTATAGATCAGCAAATTGTTGACGACTCCAGTGCCTTGAACACCATGTACTGTATTTAAGTACTATCCTGATGTGCTTTTCAGTCTAAGAATTATGATTTGATCGTGTTTAATCTGTAGTTAAATTGCAGGTAATGTGTTGCCAAGGTGACTGCGCTGACACCTGTGCTTCTGTTCTTCTCTATCTATATATATATATATATATATATATATATATATATATATATATATATATATATATATATATATATATATATATATATATATATATATATATATATGTATGTATGTATGTATGTGTGTGTATATACCGGACTATAAGTCGCACTTTTTTCCTACTTTGGCTGGTCCTGCAACTTATAGTCAGGTGCGACTTATATATCAAAATATATATAATTTAACGTGTTTTTAAATGTTAATTAATACTGAAAACATTACCGTCTACACCCGCGAGAGGGCGCTCTAGGCTTGTGACAACTAGAATGCTCCTGCTAAAGACAACTGAGAAAGAAAAGAGATAAACTGCAGGTGGTAAAATATGCAGCCGAAAACGGTAATCGAGCAGCAGAAAGAAAGTTTGAAATGAGGAAGAAACGTGTGAGGGACTGGCGAAAAGGTGACTTTTACTGCAATGAATAAAACAAAGAAAGCTAATCGGCTAATCGCGGGCTGAAAGCGAGGTGACCAGAGCTGGAGGAACGAGTCTGGAGGGGCTGGTCAACGGTGCACTTACGTCTCCACGTCTTTTAATACATCCATGCTCCACGCCCTGGTAGTTGTTCTGTGTGCTATTGTATAGTTGAATAACTGTTAATGTGTTACGTTAACAAATCGGACACCTACCGTATTCAGCCTGTTGTTCTGTGTGCTATTGTGTAGTTGACAGATGAAAAAAAAAAAATTCTAAATAAATGCGACTTATAGTCCGGTGCGACTTATATATGTTTTTTTTTTCCTCTTCAAGACTTATTTTTTGACTGATGCGACTTATACTCCGGAGCGAATTATAGTCCGGAAAATACGGTATATGTCACAGCCCTGCTCTGTTCCTCTGAGTAGACAGTGTGAGTGTCTAATTAGAGTCTGCCTCTGCTCAGGTGCTGATGCTGTAACTTATTCTGTGCAGGAGCAGCTAGTTGTCCATAGTACCATAGCACTGCAAGATGCTTTTACATTGGTTAGCAATGTGTGATTTACGGTAAAAGAATGTCTTGTTTTGATGAGGGGATTTAAAAGACAAATGTACAAGCAATCTAAAAGCAAGGAGTCCCAAAGCTGTGACACAAAATCGGGACAAAAAAAGCAATTCTTTACTTTTCCTGGTAATTTGCAGTCTGTGTGGGTGGAATGTCTGCAGATTTAACAAACAAGTTAAATAACAAAACTTGTTTGTGAAATTATGTTATCCTCCGTTTGTCCTCGGGTCGAATTTGACCCATTTTCACTAAGTTTCTAAATCAGAAATGTAGTTAGTTTTCTTTCAACTAAATTGTCAAAAAGCAATAACGTTTCATACAACGCTCTTCACAAGTAAAATAAATGATCAGTTCACTACTTTCATAGAATTTGGGTGTTTTTATCAAATTTTATAGCATTTGGGGGAATTTGTTTTTTATAAAAGAGCGTTGAAAAAAATGTCAAAAGTTACTAAAAATGGGCAAAAGCATAAAAAAAAACATTGGGGAAAGCGATAAAAGTGTCGGAAAAAAGGTTTAAATTTTGGCCCAGGAAAAACAAAAAGTTGCATGGTCGACGGGAAGACAACGCAAGGGTTAGGTCCCTTTTTTTTCATATTTTGGAATTTGATAACTGGTTGGAAATTAGTCGTACTTACTTTTTATATTCAACATTTATCACAACAAAGAATTAACATCACCAGTATGGCTAAGCGATTTCAATAAACCCCAACACTAAATGTGATCATTTTAAGTTTAGCACTCCAGACGCGCCTCGACCGCAAATGCACCGCCAGCGTCACGCTCACGTGCCGACTGCGTTGATGCGACACTGAAGCAAATTGTCTATACTGGTTCCAGCTGGGGTGTGTGTGAATTTCAAAGCCTCAGCAGCAAGGACAGGGAAGTGTTGGCGATCGGAGCGGCGTCGTGTAGTGGCGGTAATTGTACCGTGTAGGTTCGGGTTTGTTCATGAATAAACACCGCAGCGCCTCGGTAACCAAGAAGATCCCGTGTCTTGCTTCCCAGCTGCTGGGCGAAAGTAGAGCGAGAGTCTGTGGGATTAAAAAGCAGAGCAGAGTGTGCTGCTCTCTGGCTCTGTGCAGAGACGCGGCACCTCTGCTCTGCCTGGGATGCAAAATGTAGATTAATATATTTATTAAGGCTTTTTTTATTGGACATCAACCTTTTGTTTACACGTATATATTGTTGAAAAATAAAGTGCAAATAAACACTTCTATTCGCGTTTACGCCCGTGAGGCGGGGCTAAATACAGACAGGCAGCACAGATTGAAATGAGAGCGTATCTGTTGGGGTTAGGGTGAGACTTGTGAGGGGGAAAAAGGCGTCTGAAACGCGTGCTGGTCTGGACATGGGGTAATGCTGCGAGGAGATGCCGCTTACATTGAAGAGAGCCGGTTTGGGCTACAGATGTGCATTTGGTTTTTTGAAAGATGTTTCTGTAAATTCACAAGTGAAAACAAAATCTCTTCTGTACTCATGGTCTGGAATTGTATTAATCGTGTACTGTGTGTTAAGCTGCCAGGAGTCAGACACCCCAGACACCCCAGAAGGTAAAGTTAATAATAAAGGTAAATACAATGGCTCCATCCACATGGTATGCTCTTATACTAAAAATGCATACGGTATTAGTTGAAATTGCACCAAGCTAGCCTGCGGTGTAGCTTATTGTCAACTGTCACTTATGATGTAAAAAACAACAACAATTGATTAGGAGTATGTCAGTCTGGCTGTGACAGTCCAAGTTGATGCTGCGTCTAAAAGTTGATAGACGTACGACGACTGCTTTGCAAGGTCCTACTTGAGTCGGCTCATCGGCTTCGCTGAGTATTGGCGTGTGAATGATGCCGGTTGTCTGGCCTTGTTTCCTTCACACAGGGATATCTGAGTCTGAGCAGTTTCTGAAGGGGACGTCACAGATCAAGATCCTTTGTCCTGAGGACATTGAAGCCATGAGAGTAGTGAGCAAGGTAACAAAACTGACTGCCGTCGCTGTCGTGATGTTGTCGTGCTTTGCATTTTTCGTTTTTCCATTTAATGCATTTTGGTTTTGACATGCATTTGTTTTTTTGTTGTTGTTGTTGTTGCTGCAGCTAGCACGGGAAGTCCTGGACATTGCAGCCGTATTGGTGAAACCAGGTGCTACAACAGAAGAAATCGACCATGCTGTGCATCTGGTACACGCACACGCACACACGCACACGCACACACACACACACACACACACACACACACACACACACACACACACACACACACACACACACAGTTATTGAGGCTGGGATGTTGTGTCATCATCCACCTCTGGAGTCTGATGGTAGGGTCCTCTCTTACCCAAAGTAGCCTTTACACAAACACAATGTGATTCCCTGTCTATTGTGATGTAGAATCACTGTGTACACATACAGATCTTACCAAATGCATTAAGCTGTGACGCAGCTACTCGAGGGGAAAGGGCTCACTCATCTTCATTACATACCTGCAAACTAGTCGCTTTTCGGCGGAAATCGCCGTTTTGAATGGGAAAATGTCATGCACGTGAATCGTGTAGCTAGATCCAAAGAGTTTTTATTTTTCCCATCCAGTGGTTGTTTTTGTCGTTTAACAGGAATTTACTGGTGAAATAAGTTATTGTTATAGTTATTACAGGAAGATGTGTCACCTTTTTCAGCCCTTCTGCGTTTGCCGGTATGTACATATAACTCTTTCTGCTCTTACTGTCTCTATAACTGACATGTTTTTTTTTTCTGTTCAGGCTTGTATTGCAAGGAACTGCTACCCCTCCCCCCTCAACTACTACAACTTCCCCAAATCCTGCTGCACGTCTGTCAATGAAGTCATCTGCCATGGCATCCCAGACAGAAGACCATTACAAGAAGGAGATATCCTCAATGGTATGCTCAGTGCACTACACATTTTGGGACAGGTCAGGTTCTACAAGTGGTTTTTCTCATATGTGAGATTGCCTTATATCTTTTTGTTAGAATAGAGTTAACGGTACCACATTTTTATGTGACTTTGACAGTTTTGTACGTCTTTGTATGTAACATTCCCAACGAACAAACCTAACACTGATCTTTACTTTTGTTTTTTAAACACCCCCAACTCCTCTGCCATGACAAATGATTGTACCAGCATCCTAAAATGGTGTCAGCGGGAGTTTGGCCAATTTTAGCCTCTTTTTATGAATATTTCTGCTAAGGCGATGTCTTTCATCCGCCACTCCCCTCAGAGCGTCTGATGGAGCACTTGCCAACAATTCGTCTCTCGCTGCGTGGTCCGACAAGACAAATAGTTTCATTAACCTTTACCAGTGGGGATTTGCTCGTCAGATCTGCTGCTCTCTGTATTTCACGTTAAGTGGGGGAAACAAAGTCCCAGTTTGCCCACTAGCGATTCCAATTTCATCAGCAGTTTGTCACGTTTTGTTTGGCCTTGCACATGACGTTAGATGTTTTATGAATGTATATGTTTTATGAATGCATACCTATATGTTTCAGGTTATTCATAACAGTAATCCTTTGTGTTAAACATAATAGAATCTGGTTTGTCGTGTAACACTGTGGCTCTGACCCATTCACCGTCTCACTCTTACGCAGTTGACATTACCGTCTACCACAACGGTTTCCATGGTGACCTCAACGAGACCTTCTATATCGGCGAAGTAGATGAAGAAGCAAAGAAACTGGTTCAGACCACGTATGAATGCCTTATGCAAGCCATCGACTCCGGTAGGAATTCCAGCTTGATTTTCTTTCATTTCGCTGATAATGTGTGCATACAGAAGACTCCGGCAGTATTATATGGATGTTGGGCTATGGGGATATAGGGTACTGGCATATATGTCAATTATCAAGAAATCGCAGTACAGAAATGCAGAAGATGCCTCATAGAAATTAGAAACAGTGTCACCATTACATAGTTTGTCCACCAGAGAGCACTGACATTTTAGAGCAAGTTGAGTTTGAATGTTCATTTTTGACCTTGGAAACAGTATTTTTCAATACTCAAGAATGAAGTTTCAATCTCAACTTTTAAGCTAACATGGACGACACTGTGGTCACAATTCTGTAAGGGGCCCTTATCAAAATGTTGGCAATACATTGGGTTTCCAATTTATTGATTTATTTTAAACTCTCAAATAGCAATATTGCCCTCAGAATTCCAGTCCCCACAGGACTATAAACTACAATACATTTTTCCAAGGCCTAAAACCCTCATATTTTTTTTTATTTTTATTTTATTTTTTTACAGTGAAGCCTGGCATTCGCTACAGAGAATTAGGTAACATCATTCAGAAGCACGCTCAGGCCAACGGCTTCTCGGTGGTGCGTAGCTACTGTGGTCATGGTATCCATAGACTTTTCCACACTGCTCCCAATGTGCCACATTATGCCAGTGAGTAGTCACATACCTGCCATCCTACATGTTTTTAATCTGTGAAAGTTATTATTGAATTTCGTTCATGCTCTCCTACAACAAGATGATTTCTATATGCATTCATTTCCCAGAAAATAAAGCAGTTGGAGTTATGAAGCCTGGCCACGTGTTTACCATTGAGCCCATGATATGTGAAGGTGAGTGTAATTGCCTTTTGTATAAATAATGTGAACATTGATAATGGTAATTAAAGAGACCATAACTATTTCAATTGATATAAATAATGGTATTATAATTGCCTTAATTAATTCATTTTTGTTGTTGTTTTGTAATTTAATTTATTATTTAGGCCGAAAATGTTGTATTACGAGGTTTAAAGGGGGATTCAATGGTCTTTTTGTTGTGCACTTTCAAGAGAAAAATCCAATAAATATATTTTGGGGGAAAAAAAATAATTGCCTTAATTAAACTGTTTAAATCAAACAAATATCACAGTCAACAGGGTAAAATACTATTATATGTGATAGAACATACTATCGCTGTCCTGTGAAAACTACAGTCTACAATCTTTTGGAAATTGATCTTAATGCCTTAATTAAAAATACTAGGAAAAAATCCAAACTTTAAGGACCCCAATTTTCTTTGTGAATGAATAATGTATCGTAAATAAATAAATGTTCTTCCTTAAAATACAGGGGACGTAAGTGAGTACACCCCTATGTTAAATTCCCATAGAGGCAGGCAGATTTCTATGGATCCAGGATACTATGCATCCTGATAAAGTTCCCTTGGCCTTTGGAATTAAAATAGCCCCACATCATCGCATACCGTTCACCATACCTAGAGATTGGCATGGGGTACTTTCCATAAAATCATCTCTCAGTGCAAATCAAACCAGCTATTAGGCTAACTGAAATAAAACCATGCCAGTCTCTAGGTATGGTGAACGGTATGTGATGATGGGGGGGGTATCCTGGATCCATGAAATAACTGGCCTTTTAAAAATAGAAATCTGCCTGCCTCTATGGGAATTTAACATAGGGGTGTGCTTACTTATGCCCCCTGTATTTTAAGGAAGAACATTTTATTTATGATACATTATTCGTTCACAAAAGGAAATTGGTGTCCTTAAAGGTTGGCTTTTCCTACTATTTTTAATTAAGGCATTAAGATCAATTTCCTAAAGATGATTTTTTTTATTCCTCTTTTTAGTCAACTTTAGCAGGGGTTCATAAACTTATGAGCACCATTGTATGTATCTCCAAATGTTAATGCGAAGAAAAATTTCAGCTTTGTTGGGTTGGGGCTTTGTCATTGAATTAGGGAGAGCAACAAAAATATAAGTGTCTTAAAGCAAGTTTGTAAAATTGGTGTGTTCCTGAAAACCAGGTCACTCAAACCTAGACTCCAGAGTGAACATTTGAGGCTGTTAACTGGCTCACTAGGGGTTCAATTATATGTAATGCAGCAGACCCAGTCGTGCTTTAAAACCGGTCATTAAAATCCCCAAAAAGCACTCTATACCTCACAGGTATCAGGTGCCAGACTTGGAAGTGCCTGTTTCTGCGACTTCTGTTTAATTGATGCTGTGTAAGCCAAAGCCGTGTGTTTGTGCGTCACGTCTCAGGTGGCTGGCAAGACGAGACGTGGCCCGATGGCTGGACGGCGGTGACCAGAGACGGGAAGCGCTCGGCTCAGTTCGAACACACCCTGCTGGTGACGGAGACCGGCTGCGAGATCCTCACCCGCCGCCTGGAGGACAACGGTCGCGCTCATTTCCTTAACCAAGTGTAGGCCAGACTTGAACGCAACAAGGACTGGATTTTCCAGACACGGACGCCCAGCACCTCTGGGCCTCACACATACGCACACAGTCACTCTCTCTCACACAGACACACACACACACACACATACACCCCTCAAACAAGAGGCACCACTCCTAGAGCTCAGTTTAACTGTGGCTTTCATTGTTCTTTGAATTAAATATCGTTTCCTCTAAATAAATGGAAGTACTTGAATGTGTCTTATATCAAACGTGGATCGCTTTATTAGTGAAAATTGTATCCTCTGAAGGAAATTATTTAGGAGATTTGGTTTTGCCTAGCGGCCTGTTTTGAACTCTAGCTCATGTCACCCAGAGATTTTACTGGCTGGCTAGTTGTTGTCTGTGGTGTGTGGTGCTCAGGGCAAATCCAACTGGTACGCTGTGCTTCGTCTGTTTTCTCTCAACCTCTGCTAACGTAATCAGACTCCATATGACTTTCCCAGAGATGAACTGAAAAGAATCGGCAATACTAGAGACAAAGGGAGGAATCCTGAAAACTGTGGTCAATGAGTCTCACAACCTTAACAACTAGCAACTCAAAACATATTTTAGGTATATAAAAAAAAAAAAAACACTAGATAATAATTTAAGTTTAGACTTCAGGCAACAACAAAAAAAACTATTGTCTATCAGTTCTTATGCAACAGAAGCAGAGTTAGGCATATATAAACGAGTAGTTATATATTTTAAGCTATCCACATAGTAGCTTTCTTGACCAGAGTTGGATGAGAAGATCAATACCGTTCTCATATCTGTCTCTTCAATATGTAGCTACAACCAGAGAGTAGTTAGCTTAGATTAGCATAAAGACCAGAAGCTGGGGGACACAGCTAGCCTAGTCTTTATCCTAAGGAAAGCTGAGCTAAGCTAACCTCTCCTTGCTGGCGCTTAATATGTGATGGTCCGATATGAGAGTTGTATTAATCTTATCATCTAACTCTTGTCAAGAATGCCAATTTAGCATATTTCCAAAAATGTTTGGAAAATTTCTGCACTGGTTTTGAAATATGTATTGCTTCATACCGGCCTGTTGGGCAGTCATCACGCTACCAAGGCAACCCATCACGGTCTCATTTACCTGGTGACGTGTCCAGTAGAAGCGCTCTTAACTCCTTACATACTAAATGTGGCTATTATTAGTGCACCGACAGTTTTCCAGTTGATTATGTCAGCCGTGGTTGCTAGGAGAATTATGACGCAACCACAGAGAAATCTACAGTCAATATCCAGAATGACTATTTATGACATTGAACACCAAATCGTTCAAGTGCTAAGCTTGTTGATCCTGCTTTGAGGAATACTCTTTAAGTGTCCAATAGCCCTGGTGTAGCAGCCTTAATATGTGAGTCTAGGAATTAAAACATGCTGGATAACTCAAAGCACGTTAACTGATGTTTCCCCTGATCTCGTCAGTCACCGTTTACCTTGACGGGCGGATTTTCCTGGTGTGAGCAGCATTCATTCTTTCTATTTGCAGAGGAGTAATGTGATCACCGTTTCTCTGCCATCTTTGTATTTATTCTAATGGAGTAATAAATGACTCTTCTGTAGCTCTGTGTGGGCGAGTCTGTCCTTGGATGGATTGGTTTGGTTATCTAAATCCCAAAAGTGGTTTAATTTACAATGCTTTTATTAGTAGAAATGACTATCTGGGTACCTGTGAGCTTTAATGCATTGTTAAACACCGTGGAGTACAATGATGGTCTAAACTGCATTTGAGATTTGATTTGGACACTATTAGTTTACTTTTAAGCTAGCGTGAATACATCGGTAAACTTTCAACTTCATGAAGTTACAATGACAGTTTCTCTGCTTCTATAAAAATACATGATTCTATCTGCCCATAAGCATGATTATTCAAAGCTTTGCCAATGAAGTATTTTGATGCATGCATGAAGATAATTCATGCATGGTCAGAAGTTGGTGGTAGTTTAAACAAAGCTGCGGAGCCTTAAACCGATTTGTTTTGGCATATTTAGGCCTTTATTGTTGATAGGACAGCTTAGACTTGAAAAGGGGAGAGAGAGAAGGGGGATGACATGCAGCAAAGGGCCGCAGGTTGGAAGCGAACCCGCGGCCGCTGCAGCAAGGACTGAGCCTCTGCATATGGGTGTGTGTGTGTGTGTGTGCTTTACCAGGTGAGCTACCCAGGTGCCCGCCTTAAACAGTCTTAAAGGAAGACCTATAATGTTACAATGTCAGATGTTCATATTAAACATGACCAAAGCTGCAAATAATGTGCTGAGCTCATGTAAAATAAATCCCTCCGATTTCAGACGGTCCTGAACACTCCAATTCCAACAGTTTTTTTCTACTTTTCTCAAGGTGCCGTCAACCCATGCCAGATTTTTTCATAGGGTCTGTAATCTTGGTTGCAGATCATGATTTTTCATGGTAGGAAGTGCTGCTATGCTGGGTTACAGTCATTCCCCGGCAGTACACAGATGGCGAGAACTGAGCACAATGGAGACCCCTAAACGCCGACCAGTCGGAGCAGAATGGGCTTTTTTTCTAGAGGGGGCCTTAAAGAGACATGCTGCTGTCCTTGCATGCAAAGTGCAAAATCACATCACACATGCTCTGGTCTATATCCTTCGCGTTCCACTTCCGGGATTGCTCCGGTGCTGCAGGAAATATCGCTGGATGCATGTATTTTCCATTTCCTTCCGCTTCCTTTGTGTTGGAATTTTAAATCCGGTGGATTTATGAGGACTATAATTGTTGACTGCTCCTCAGATCTCTGCATGGTAAATCGAGACAGCTAGCTAGACTATCTGTCCAATCTGAGTTTTCTCTCGCACGACTATTTTTGCAGCGGCTCTGTGCAGAGTTTAGCGCCACCCATGACAAGTCCGATTGGTTTAAAGAAATGCCATTAAACCAGAGCATGTTTTCCTCCCATCCCCGAATTTTATGTGGAGTAGCCAGACCCTCCTTCAGCGTGCTTTGGAAGAGGGTCTGGCAGAGCAAGGCTACACGTGCTCAGTCCTCACAATGCAGAAACCTCACCTCATACCCACTGAATGGAATGGAATGTTAATTACACTTCAAAATGTGTGCTTTGAAAAAAAGGCCTATTGAAAATTTAGAACTAGTTTGAAGTTAATTAACCCCATCTCGCTAAAAGGCATGCTGTCCATGTCAATATTATGTGCCCTCATTGTCCTTGTACAAGAATCCTTCATATGTTTGCCTCACAGACAGTAGACCGGTCTTCACCAAAAGAACAGCTTTTTTCAGCTACAGAGCATGAACTAAGCTGTTGGGGAAACATGGCCGTTCACGTTTCGCCTAACTCAGTCTGACATAGCCGCGTACAAGCCGTCGTAGTAATTCTCTCGTTTTACAGTTGTGCGGAGGCTCCACGCAGAGCTTTCGCCGTAGCCTACGTAAATGGTAAATGGCCTGATGTTTATACTTGTGCGCTGGTGTGTGCGTTGAGCCGGCGTGTGTGTGTGTGGGGAGTGGGTGATAGAGCGAGGGAGAAGAGAGTGACGGCGATTAGCTTTGGAGCGAGTACCGACTCTGGAGTCATAGTGAGAGAAACAAAGTGTATGCCATGTTTTTTTCTGACCATGGTGGGAAATCTGTAGCAGGAAAAGTTAACCCTCTCTTTGATTTCACGTTGTTTATGGAGAAGGAGAACCTGGAAATGAGCCGGGGGAAAATGCAACGCTACCAAGCCACGGCCGAGCGACGTGCGTCACTGCGACGTGTAGTTACATTTTTCGAGAGGTGCGCGTCAGGCTACGGCGTAGACGCAGAGGGGTCTGCGGGGCTACACTGTCGATTTTACGCATGACTATAAAATGGCCTTAAGTCTACATTTTGGAAATAAAACTGCATCACCCAAGCTTGGAGAGTCACGTTTAAAGTGAAACATTATGAAATAGACCAGACTGAAACCAGCCTTGTTCTCTTTTGCAAGGCCAGTTTTACTTTATCTGCAGTGTCTTGAACACAACATCATCAGGCTCTTGATGCCCAAGCTGCTATCGAAAAGAGCCACTCAAAAATCCTCCTCGATTAACAACCTTCCAACACTTATGCCACTTGGTTGTTTGCGGTTGTACTACCTTATTATTCATTTGGTCTAGATCAAAGAATATTTCTGAATAATCTTGTGTTGGTTCCCTTTGCTTTTCCTTCACACAATGTTCTCTGTGTACTGTATGTGTGTGTTCCATCACGGGCAGAATGCAGATCAAAGAGGTGTCTGACTGTGTATTGTTCAAATAAAACACTTGAACGGGAATTGAAAAGTGTATTTATTGAGCTGAGCAGGGTAAACATGGAATAAGATCATGGTTTCCCGGGCTCCTCTGAATCTTGAACTGAAGGACGACGCAAGTGCTAACAGAAAAAAAAAATGGATTGGATTGGGTTTGATTTTTTTAGGCTTAAAATACATTATTGACTGAATTAGTACTCCTATTTGAAGAAAGAACTCTCATGGTGCAAGTTATTCTGAAATCCTTTCTCACACATCTCATCACATCTCAACTTTGTCCTCAGCAGAGGGCAGCAGTGACGCACAACGCCTTCAACAGACAAAACTCAGAGATACACTAAGTCACGACGCACGTTAACCTAACAAACAACTTTTAAAATGTATCTTAAATCGAGGCTTACAGCATGAATGAGATCATGAACATTTGTGATCATAAAGGGCAGAGTGAGTCACAATGTCACGATTCAGTCCTTTATTGCCATGCAACTAAGTTGCTAGGAATTTGGTGCAGTACACAGAAAAACAGTCCATACCCGTTAAAAACACATGTACTGTAGACACATAGACACATCCACTTTGAGCTTCTTGTTTACGTACTCCACCAGTTTGGGAACACTGTCAACACTCTTGTGTCCTGGGAAAAGGATACATGTATGTAAATGAGCTCATTAATTTAAGATAGTAGTTATTTGAGATTTAACTTGTGTAAGTGTTAATAAGTTATTACAAGTGTGCATATGTGAATGTGAGCTGAGCCATTTATTAGTGTAAAATGAGCCCTGAATCAAACTCCTTTTAAATTTTACAAAACTTTTTTTTTTTTTTTTTTTTTTTTTTAAAAGGGTAAGATGTTTATACATGTGAAAAATATCTTGTTTTAGAAGTTTGGACAAACTGAAGAATGATTATTCTAAATCAACACATTTTTGTTCAGTGTACGAGTAAATGCTTGTGTAACAGCCTGGCTTCAATTCAGAGGCACAAAGCACTCATTGTAGGAAATGCATGACTAGTTTGCTCTGTGCAGTATGTGCTCATTATGTGCCCCTGTATGATAGCTGGGTTCAAACTGCATTTTCTTGCATTAACCTTTAACTTATGTGGATTTTATGTAATGGACCTACACAGAATAGTGAAAATTGGTGAAGTGACCAAAAAGACAAGCCCCTAAAAAAAGATCTGGTGCTCCCAAATTACCTTCAGAAGTCACATGGAGCACCATTAAACCAATTTTGACAATATGGAGAAAAAAAATATGGTGCCACAAAGAAACCGGCCAAGAGAGAGGTTACAGTTTTGCAACAATCTGTGTGACATAAGCCCCCGCCCCTGGGTGAAATACCAAGTTGTGGAGTCCCATGACATGTTACGGTTCAAAAAGAGAACCCAAATGCACAACACCAAACAGGCAGGATGATAGACCCAAAGGCAAGCTTTCATTCAAAAGCTGGTTGGAGAGAGGAAACAGGCAGGCCACTAAACTGAAGTAGCGTGCTGCAGTAAATCAAAGAACAAAGGATGAACACACGGAGAACATCTAATAAGTAACACCAGCGACCAAAACTAACACAAGGGGAGCACAAAGACTAAATACAAAAGGAAAGGACGGCGATAATGAGGGACAGATGACAGCAGGGCTGATAAGGAACAGGTGAAAGCGATCAGGGTGGGGCAGACAATCACACAGGTGGGAAAAAGGCAGGAAGCGAAGTATCTGAACTGAGAAAGAGAAGAGTATTTTAAAATACAACAGAAAACTAAGACTAAATGACAAGAACCAAAGAAAAGAAAGCAGAGCGGGATGTGACACACTAGGTTTTCATGTGATTTCTCAAAGATCCGAGTTTGAGTCACAAATTCAGTAGTCTCGCATTGCCAGACCTTCCTCCACTGCGCTGCGGAGCAGGGTCTGGCTAGTCCACACAGTATTCCGGGATGGGAGAAAAACTTCCCCTGGTTTATTATTTCTTTAAACCAATCACAATCGTCTTGGGTAGTGCTAACGGACGGACCAACAGCTTCTCTGCAAAATAGCCTCGGGAAAGAACTTGTTTGGGTGGAACGTGTACGTACAAAGGTGTACGTTTTGTCGTGCAACAGAAAACTCAGATTGGACAGATAGTCTAGCTAGCTGTGTCGATTTCAGAGAAATGAGATTCAGCGTTAGTCTAGCTAGCTCTCGATTTACCCTGCAGAGATCTTAGGGGCAGTTAACCATTAGCACCGGAGCAATCCCGGAAGTGGAACGTTGCGGATATAGACTACAAATTCATCCACTCTGGTCGGTACATTGAGTGAGTCTACAGAGTGGTAGTCTCACATTGCCAGACCTACCTTCACAGCGCTGTGGAGTAAGGTCTGGCTACTTCACCACACATACATTCTGGGATAGGAGAAAAAAAATGCTGTGAGTTGTTGCATTTCTTTAAACCAATCACAATCGTCTTGGCTCCGGACACAGCGATGGTGGCTCTGCAAAATGGTCTTGGGAAGGAACTAGTTTTGGTGGAACAATTGCACCCCATAAATCGCCACATACAATATTAAATGAAGTTAACCGTTCAAGACATACAGTAATGGGAGTTATTTAAATTAGCAGGATACATGGTTAAATGTAATTTGCTCTTACTAGTGTATCAACGTGTGTACTTCGTCCATAGCAATACAATCATTCCCCAAAAGAGGCAGGCTTGCCTGGTTGCACGATCCAAATTTTCTTCAAAATTTGACATTTTCAGCGTGAAGCTTGCTAGCTTGAAGTTTGTTGTTATTTCCCCAAGCAAAGGAAGTTTGACAACGGCAACGACTAACAGAGTGGTGACTGACAGACAGAGAGAGGTCAGCTGCCTGAGAGCCAAAGAAGCACATTTTAAAATGTGTTTTATCAGCAAACGGATAAAAAGAAAAATCCCCAGAAAGCCCTTTTGTCACACTAAACACAATGCAATACACATTTGAGTAATAAGATAATTTGGACACCATTGACATACAACAAAACAAAATCACAACAAGGAAGCCACAGACCCATTTGTTTAGACCATTTATTTAGCTCTATAATCACTTACATGTTTAGCTTTTTCCTTATACGAACACTACAGATCCCAAATAATCCACGGGATTTACTATTGCGTATTCAAAGTCAGGCATGTATAGCATGCATAATTTGAAATTCCTCTTTATTGTGGGCACTGTATTATCTGTCATATGTTGAGACTTTGTTGAATTTTTTAATTACTTTAGTGTATTTTATGATCCCCATTCACTGTGCCTTTAAGCACAGGTAATCATCCTGGGGTCCACGGAAGTCCACGGACTTTGGACCACAATCTTCTTATTGTGGAGAAACATGCAGGACTGTCCGGATGCTGTGGAACAAGACAAAGAGAAATGAGCAGTCATGCAACTGTTCATTTATCTGTGTTGTAGTTGAGTCATGAATGGTGGAGAAAGTATAGGAGTGTAAATCTACCATTTGCCATGCTTCATCAGTTCAATGGCATCATTGACCTGGTCCAAAGTCATGTTGTGAGTGATGAACTCATCCAACTTCAACTTCTTGTCCAGGTAGTCTTTAACCATCTGAGGAACACCATACTTACCCTTAAAGCCTACGCAACAAAATAAGAGCATAGAGTCATATGCAGAATACAGCTAGAGAGTTTCAGAACATAAGCGCACAGCCATGTAATTACCAGAGAGTCATTTGTCAGTGGTAATGGTCACATTTGTCTCACCTCCAAATGAAGAGCCCTTCCATGTGCGTCCAGCGATGAGCTGAATGGGTCGGGCAGTAAAGTCTTCTAAGTCCGTCCAGCCAACAATCACGCTGACACCCCAACCTTTCACACAGGACTCCAAGGCACTGCGCTAGATGGAGAAACAGCACAAAGCCAGGGGCTTGTAACCAGAAGGGTGCTGGTCCAAATCTCTGGACTAGCAGAGGACATGTGGGCTGGGTAACTTAACTACTGCTGAAACAGAGCAAGTGAGCTCAGTTGACTTTGATTGGTATAAAGCTAGGTCACACCTCTGGACTATATTCCTGAACCAGATTAAATCGAATCTCCCTACCATGACTCCCACATTCCCGACACATTCCAGAGAGAAGTCCACTCCTCCGTTAGTCATCTCAGACAGCACTTGGCTGATGGGTTTACTGTGATCCTTGGGGTTCACAAAGTCGGTCGCACCAAACACCTTGGCCTTCTCAAACTTCTCTGGATTGATGTCAACAGCGATAATCTTCTTGGCTCCTGCAGCCTTGCAGCCCATGACTGCAGCCAAACCCACAGCTCCAAGGCCAAACACAGCACATGTGGAGCCCGGTTCCACCTAGAGTACAACAGACTTTGGTCAACATGGTCCTTTCGATTGACTTTTTAATGCTCCATACAATAATAATCAATGGGAAGGTTTTCTGTCCCGTAATGAGAGATTGATTACTCTTTTAGAGGCTTTCCAATCTGACAAGAATTTGCATTGAAAACTATTTTATGTCAAAACACAAAATGCTTCATTCCATTGTTGCAATCTAAAATAATGATGTAAGCTTTCTGCAACAGTCATACACACCTTAGCAGTATTAACAGCGGCTCCATATCCTGTGCAGACCCCACAACCAATGAGACAGACTTTGTCCAGAGGGGCAGCGGGGTCGATCTTTGCCACAGCCATCTGGTTAACCACAGTGTACTCAGAGAAGGTACTGGTACCCACAAACTGCAGAATTTTCTTCCCCTTACAGGTAAATCTGTAGTTTGAGGATGCCATCACATCATGACCAGTAGGAGCCCTGAATAGAGAATAAAAAAATAAAAAATACAAGTTCAGACTCAATGTTAGGAGTGCTCCTGTCCCATTAGAGGGTGCAACTAATATTTGTTAAAGTGAGCAATATGCAAAAAAATGAAAAACCAAAGACCCAACACGTGAATAAAGATTTAATTATAATGAATATACAACTTAAGACTCAATATTTGCATTGCTCCTGTTCTTTTAGAGAGTGCAACAAATATTTGTAAAAAATAAAGAAAAAAGATTCTTTTGATGTCGAAATCCTAAAACAAAATGTGAGTGCTGCTTTTGTCCTATTAGAGGGCTTACTGAATAATTGCAATATGCTTAAAATGAAAAAAAAAAAGAAGCCAACAAACAAACAAACAAACAAACAAGGATCTACTGTAAACTGTCTCCTAAAGTTGCTAAACCGATATGGAGATGTTGAATAAAATGTTTGTCTATAACTGTATGAACACACCCAAGAAGAATGAATTGAAAACTAGAGAATGAAGAGCAAATGAAGCAGAAGGGACAATGAGTGCTTATTGAGCTCACCATCCTTTCTCACACTGGTTGGTCTTTGGACTTTTACAGAAGCGACATTCTCTACACTGGGAGATGAATAGAGGGATAACATTGTCTCCTGAAAGACAAAAACAAAGTTGCAATATGACAGTGACATTAATTGAAGGCCAAAAATCCACTTAAGGAGTTAGGTCGGGATGGTGGATGGGCCAAACAACACCTGCAGCCCTATGCTGCATGTCATTACCGCTCTCTCTCACCCACTTTCCTGTCTACAGCTGTCCTGTCTAAAAATGCCCCCCAAAAATTATCTTTTGTATTGGTCACAGTTATTTACACAAAGCTTAGCTAAGCTAAACATGTCCCAGCTCCGTACTCAACAGACAGTCATGAAACATATCAATCTTCTCATCCCACTCTTGTAAAGAAAAGCAAATAACCATCTATTCCAAAATGTTGCACCATTTGAAACTGACCTGGCTGAAATTCTGTAACTCCAGAACCGACGCTCTCTACGATGCCGGCTGCCTCATGCCCGAGGACTACAGGGAATCCGTCTTTAGACATACTCTCCAAAAGGTGGTGCAGGTCCGTATGGCACACTGCAGTCGCCACAATCTGCACCAAAGACAGTAACCAAATAATAAAAAATATAGACAAGTAAGGGGCCAATCTAATCAGAGTGGTCACTCTCAGTGGGTTCAACATTACTAGCAACACTTGCACATACGTCATTTGTTTCAGGACAACAACATTAACAAATACACAGACCCAGTCATTGGTTAACACATTCTCCGCCCTGGAGTCAATCCCCATAGACCCCCATGTTAGCCTGGTACAAAAAACAGCTTTGGTCTCTAAAGCTAATTTCCCCTTCATGACAACTGTGGGGTGGGAGCAGGGTTAAATTATGCATAATTTAGGGCGTGCCGCTTTGAGCGACAGGTGTGCTGCCATCACAAGAGGTGGGTATAGAATGTAGGCTTCATTCAGCTTCCCTCAGATTAGGCAACTTCACTGCCGCTGCCAAGATGGCAAGAGCTGGAGCAACTGGGGATCCGCACACTTTGAGCTTCATTTGGGCTCTTCAGAAACCTGGGTGACGTCACAGAGACTACGTCCAGGCAATGGTGGCCAGTGGCCTCCCACAGCTCCAACTTGACTGTCATTGGCCTGAACACAGACGATGAGATGGCAGAGACATCTTGGTGCCAAAACAACAACCTCCATCTCAATGTCAGCAAATTGGAGGAGCAAATTATGAACTACAGGAAGCGACAGAGACAAGGACACGCCCCCATTACCATCAATGGGACAACGGTGGAGAAACGCAGCAGCTTCAGGTTCCTTGAGGTTTACATAAGCAAGGATCCAACCTGTTGTCTTAGATTCTGATTTAGATTCTATTCAGATTTTGTTCCATTGATGTTATTTTTCTTTCTATGGTACACATACATACATACATACATACATACATACATACATACATACATACATACATAACTGCGCAAAAGTCTTAGGCAGGTGTGAAAAAAAAGCTGTAAAGTAAGAATGCTTTCAAAAATATAAATGATTGTTTATTTTTATCAATATACAAAATGCAAAGTGAGCGACCGAAAAAACATCTAAATCACATCAATATTTGGTGTTACTACCCTTTGCCTTCAAACCAGCATCAATACTTATAGTTACACTTGCAAAAAGTCAGGGAACGTTGAGGATCATAGACACAGTGGTCAGCCAAGGAAACTTAGTGCAACAGATGAAAAACACATCAAGCTTATTTCCCTTCGAAATCGGAAGATGTCCAGCAGTGTCATGAGCTCAGAACTGGCAGAAACCAGTGGGACCCAGGTACACCCATCTACTGTCCGGAGAAGTCTGGCCAGAAGTGGTCTTCATGGAAGAGTTACAGCCAAAAAGCCATACCACCGACATGGAAACAAGGCCAAGCAACTCAACTATGCGCGAAAACTCTGCAGGCAACAGTGAAGCATGGTGGAGGTTATTTGCAAGTTTGGGGCTGCATTTCTGCAAATGGAGATTTGGTCAGGATTAATGGTGTCCTCAATGTTGAGAAATACAGGCAGATACTTATCCATCATGCAATACCATCAGGGAGGCGTATGATTGGCACCAAATTTATTCTGCAGCAGGACAACGACCCCAAACATACAGCCAAGGTTATAAAGAACTATTTTCAGTGTAAAGAAGGACAAGAAGTCCTGGAAGTGATGGCATGGTCCCCACAGAGCCCTGATTTCAGCATTATTGAGTCTGTCTGGGATAACATGAAGAGACAGAAGGATTTGAGGAAGCCTACATCCATAGGCCTGTGGTTAGTTCTCCAAGATGTTTGGAACAACCTACCAGCCGAGTTCCTTCATAAACTGTGTGCAAGTGTAACTAGAAGAATTGATGCTGTCTTGAAGGCCAACGGTGGTCACACCAAATATTGATTTGATTTAGATTTGTCTTCGGTTCATTCACTGCATTTTATAGATAGATCAATAGATCGATCTCTGGGAGAGTTGGAGAAAGACTGAGATCTGAGAACTCCATTGCCAACAACTGCTTCATTGTAATTGTGTACATGACAATGAAATACTGTAACTAGAACTTGAACTGTGTGTGTATGTGTGTGTGTTCTGATAGTGGACGTCTCTCACCTTGATGCGGACCTCGTTGGCCTGGGGTGGGGCTACCTCAATCTCCTCAATCACCAGAGGCTTGTTGGGCTCCCACGCCACTGCTGCCTTGCACTTGATGACCTACAGGGTAGTGACACCCCATGGGATTATCCAACATGAGATATGACAAATACTACTGGGGACTGTTAAACCGAAGGGTTTCCAAAAACGAGCCATAGTGCCACAACCTTTAATATACTCAATCCATTGCTCTGAGTGAAGACAGAGATAGGTAAAGCAACATATTGTCAGCTTCTAACATTTACTGTAAAGGGCAACATGCTATGTTAACAAGACCAGGGAGAATGTTGCAATCCTTTGTGCTATAAGTCAAGGTTATAATGTATTACTTTATTACTTATGTTAACATCAAGTGGTTTCAATCTCTCTGATACAGCTGCTCCTGGCAAAAGCAAACATGATAAGCAACAGTCTAAAGTCCACAAATGAGTTATATATACACATGAGAATGTATGGTAAGCAAGTATACCACTGAGTGAATCAGTTGTTTCAGATTTGATAAAGCAAGTGGTTCCTCTTGAATTCAGGAGTATTCCACGTATTCATAAGTATTTATTTAATCCACTGTGGAAAGTTGATCGGCTTTATTATCCCCTTAGCTTTGCCAATATCAACAGTTACACAAAAGAGATTGGGTAGTTTCAAACTGTGTGTGCCAGGTCAAATCAGGAAAGGAGATATTACACTCGGACAGAGGTGAGTGACAGAGCTAGAGTAAAAGACAGGGTATTTTAAGGTTAAACAACCACCATTACATATGATATGTAATATATGATATGCAGTAAAATACTGTACAGGAAAGCATTGATAATGCCTATTTATAGTGTAGTGACCCAGCCACACGCCAACTACTGAATCAGCCTCATACTGTAAATGTGAACCGCACACCATACAAAAGTACATTTAAATGAATAATGATTATGCAATAAATGTGACAAGAAATATGCATGCACATATTCCAAAAAGAAAACACCACAGAAATGAGCACCCCCATGTTAGGTTACACTTACCTTACCAGCTGTGGCCATTGTTTCTGCAAAGATAGGAGTAATCAAGCGAGAGAGGAGTTACGAGAGGAGTGCAGCTGCAGAACAGGAGGGAGGAGGAGACGACAAGAGACTCTGGCCTCAAGATATACACTGTAGCGGAAGTATACAATAGTTTGACATTCAGATGTGCAGTGAGACTTGTTATCAGTTCCCAGATACCCAAATCTAGGCCACAGTTCTGGAGCCTGTGTGGAATAAACAAGCACCAACCACTACAACTGAATGTAATCTTTATTTACACCAAAATATATATCTTTTTGTATTTACCACCTGGCTTTAATTAGATCAAGATTCATTAACTTCTTAAAAGAAAAGTTAGAAAACAGGCTTTAGTTCAACATACTGGGAAATACACTAGTCCACTTTCTTCCTCAGTTAGAGGAGAAGATCAAAACCATTCCTGTCTGTACAGCAAATATGAAGCTGCTTCTTAGCATAAAGACTGCTGGCCTGACTCAGCCAAACATTAAGTTGTCCATTTTTTTTCCTCAAAGGAGAACACAGGAAAAAGAGCTGTAGCAGACAAAGAATACAATTTGATTACAGTTGGACTTTAATACAGTTACAATTCCAACACTGCCTGCCAGGTTAAGTAAACATTGCTCATGATTCTCACAAACTGCACGTAATCCACTGCATAGTGTTGCGTGTTCACGGTCAGGTATGTTTAGTGTTTGTAATTTGATATATCTCTATATTATGTGCACTGTACTGTGTGCGTATGAATATTGCATTAGGATTCAGTTCAACGTAGCTTTAGGCCATTAAATGATGTTTGTCATTGAAAGCAACACAATGTTGTTATTGTGGAGAAACGCTCAGGACTGTCCGGATGCTGTGGAGAAAAAACAAACAGAAGTTAGAGGAGTTGCACGGATTGGTTATTACATCTTGAATGGTGAAGAGAGTATAGTATTGTAAGTGTACCATTTGCCATGCTTCATCAGTTCAATGGCATCATTGACCTGGTCCAAAGTCATGTTGTGAGTGATGAACTCATCCAACTTCACCTTCTTGTCCAGGTAGGCTTTAACCATCTGAGGCACGCCATCTTTACCTTTAAATCCTGAGCCACAGAGAACATACAATCAAATAAGAGCAAATCAAATAATACTGGTTGGATTATTGCAGAGATCAAGCAGACAGCCTTTTGGTTACGGTCACGGCAGAGGTAGCGGTGGTAAAATTAGGGAATTTAATTACTACTAAGCCTCGTGGCTGTATCGGCCACTAACAGGCCATACATAGGAGAAATGCCTTTGGTTTCCAGTCAAACTGAAAAAAGGATGCAAGCCTTACCCGAAACCCATATGAGGTTGACTGACTTTTGCTGTCACTCATATGACTATTACTACAATTAAGATCTCCCCTCTTGAAATTGACAACCAATCAAAAATGACAACCTGTGACCGTTAATACAGCGTCATTAATTACTGGGGATGGCCATATATGATTGACATGCGTCATACCTCCAAACAGGGAGCCCTTCCACGTGCGTCCAGCGATGAGCTGAATGGGTCGGGCAGCAACGTCGTACAGGTCCATCCAGCCAACCAGCACACTGACACCCCAACCTTTCACACAGGACTCCAAGGCACTGCGCTAGATGGAGAAACAGCACAAACTCAGTGGGCTTATAACCACGGGGTTTCAAATCTGCAGCTCAGAAAATGTGTGCATTAATAGTTACTCACCATGACTCCCACATTCCCGACACATTCCAGAGAGAAGTCCACTCCTCCGTTAGTCATCTCAGACAGCACTTGGCTGATGGGTTTACTGTGATCCTTGGGGTTCACAAAGTCCGTCGCTCCAAACACCTTGGCCTTCTCAAACTTCTCTGGATTGATGTCAACAGCGATAATCTTCTTGGCTCCTGCAGCCTTGCAGCCCATGACTGCAGCCAAACCCACAGCTCCAAGGCCAAACACAGCACATGTGGAGCCCGGTTCCACCTAGAGTACAACAGACTTTCAACGTCAACGTGGCTCTTGAGGTTTGACTTCTTAATTCTTCAAACTTATTTCTCCTTAGTGTGGCGTGTACTGTGGTGCCACTGGCAGTTGGTAGGTTTTCTTTTCAATGATGTTTAACATGACATATACACACACCTTAGCAGTATTAACGGCGGCTCCATATCCTGTGCAGACCCCACATGCAAGGAGACAGACTTTGTCCAGAGGGGCAGCAGGGTCGATCTTCGCCACAGCCATCTGGTTAACCACAGTGTACTCAGAGAAGGTACTGGTTCCTGAAAACTGCAGAATCTTCTTCCCCTTACAGGTAAAGCTGGATTCTGCTGGTGCCATCACATCATAACGAACAGCAGCCCTGAATAAAGAATTTATTTTTTCATTTTTAGCATTTTTTCAATTAAAAACAAAAGACCCAAACAATCTGATCCGTGTCATCAGACACCACCTAAAGTTGCTCCATTGACATAGTGAGCACTAGGACATAGATGGAGACATAGTGCATTAAATGTTAATGCACCCTGAAATGGGTCTATGAACGTATTCTAAATTAAAAGAGATGGAAAGACAAAGAACTCACCATCCTTTCTCACACTGGTTGGTTTTGGGACTTTTACAGAAGCGACATTCCTTACACTGGAAGATGAATAGAGGAATCACCTTGTCTCCTGAAATTCAAAGACAGTGTTGCCATGCCAAGGAATTATAGGCCAACGCACAAAACAAATCAAATGTAAAAACAGGTTTGCCTAGCCTGGGAAAACCCAGATGAACTTCCGGCAAATTTGAGATTTGCTCTGCAAGTCATTCTGGCTAAGAGCCCATTTCCAATTTTTCCAAATGAAGGCACCAATCACAACCGTTAACATTCTCTACACGATGACGATAGCGCAGTGACAGCAAGCAGCTTTTTATCTACATTCAACATCGACACGCAGCAGTCCGTTGATGCTGCTACGTCACCCGATCGTTGGTCTGATTGGTCAAACTGATATCAAACTGATATTAACTTTGTTGCTGCACTTTTGTTGCTTTCTGACCACAATCATAAAGTGCTGCTTTCTGCACATACAACAGTATCCTTTCCTCATTTTGCATGACTAAGCTGTCACAGTGCTCTTCCACTAAACACACAATACTATTCAACTATAATTTGTATCCTCATAAAGCATAGCCAGCTTGACTGATTATTTTTATTTCTTACACTGCCACAAAAAAAAATTATGATTTGTTGAGGTTGTAAGCTTTAACTAACCTGGTTGAAATTCAATGACTCCAGGCCCAACGCTCTCTACGATGCCGGCTCCCTCATGGCCAAGGACTGCTGGGAAGCCGTCTTTATGCATACCCTCAAACAGATGATACAGGTCCGTGTGGCACACCCCGGTTGCAACAATCTGTGCCGAAGACAACAAGCATACAATGAAAACACTGGCGCTCGATTCTTTGGGACAGTTGGGTATTTGTCCATTTAAAGTTGCGTTCCCAGTTGAATTCATAGGAAAGAAACTGTAACTGCTCTAAGCAAACCCATTCTTGAGAAACTTAAAAACCTGTGACTTTAGTAAGTACTTGTGTACATTTACAGTTCTGGCTATTAAAGTTGTCTGACCAAAAAAAAAAGAAAGTATTAGTGCTGCACTTGGACCAGGTATGAACACAAGTGGAGATCCATCCTTCACTCCCTCCACTGCTCATCCAGATGAAGACTTTAGTTTAATAATGTCACTAAAGGATTTGCCGTTAGTGAAGTCCTAAAAAACTTCAGTAATGCAGCAAGACATCCCTGTGTGTGTACAAGCAAGTCATGATAGTGGACGTCTCTCACCTTGATGCGGACCTCGTTGGCCTGGGGCGGGGCTACCTCAATCTCCTCCATCACCAGAGGCTTGTTGGGCTCCCACGCCACTGCTGCCTTGCACTTGATGACCTAAAGGGCATTGACTCCAGCATTACATACTTACATTAAAATATAGCCTACTAGGATGCTTTCTGAAAGGCTTAATGGCAGTTTCAGGAAACTCTTCAAACTGCATTTTACTATGCCAAGTAGAGCCATAGATGAAATGTTACTATCCTCTGTACAATGATTCAAGGCCAACAATCATCTAGAGGCACCACATTGAGTTATAGCTCATGCTACCATGCAAACCATCATCATAGCAAACATGGGTGCAGTGGTGCAGTGGTTTCCATCTCTCGGCTCCGGAAAAAGCAAACATCACATGAAAAGCAGCAGTTTAAAGTCCACATAAGTTATTTGGCAAACTTGCATTTTATTAGAAAAAAAAAAAAAAAATAAATAATAATAATAATAATAATAATAATAATAATAATAATAATAATATATATATATATATATATATATATATATATATATATATATTTTAATTGTTGACAACATTACTGGCATATTTACTATCCCTGAATAAATCAGTTGTTGCCACACTTGATATATGAAGTTTTTTTGTATGTGGAACTGCAAAAAATTCTTGGACTTCCACCATGATCTTTATTGGCTTACTACCCCCTCACCTTTGCCAATATCCAGTTGCGCAAAACTGTCTGGATACTTTCAAACTATGTGCCAAGGACGTGCAATATTTCACGTAGGCAGAGGGGACAGAAGGACAAAGAGAATTGTATTTTATTTAATTATTATACATTGTTTATTGCAGTAAAAATAGCAATTCTAAGTCAATGTGAGTGAAATAAACATGCATGTGCAAAGAGAACTACATTAACAGTTCACATACTAGCACCAAAACATGTCGATAGGCATCAGATGGTATATTCCACCCATCCACATTATGAAAACATTACCTAGGAGTCAGTGGTGCAGTCTAATGTATTGTAGTATGTATGCATGCTGTACTTGTGAGAATCTCTCTCTCTCTCTCTCTCTCTCTCTCTCTCTCTCTCTCTCTCTCTCTCTCAACTTTTAAAGCCAAAAATTCAGTTTAGCTTCAGCTTTTCAACTTTAAATATTCCACATCTTTTATACATTAGTGATGTTATTCAACTTTTTAATGAAATTCATGTCCATTCATACTTTCCCACCTGTTCTCACTACTTCAACTTCTTATGGCTTTAAGCCATTAATCCAGTTTAGCTTTAGCAATTTAGCTATTCAGCATTCCCACGCATTTTCTGCAAGAAATGCATTTTCTAGTTACAATTAAGATCTCCCCTCTTGAAATTGACAACCAATCAAAAATGACAACAAGTGACAGTTATAGTAGTGTCATTAGTTACTGAGGATGGCTATATATGATTGACATGCGTCATACCCATAGACAGTAAAATGAATGGACAAAGCGACACCATAGACTTCCACAGATACCAGTGAAGTCTATTAGAAGCACTTTTACGGTGATGGCTGAGTGTTACTGTGCAGCCAAGTTAAACTGACCTTGACGACGTAAATGTGACGTGAGCAACCTGTCTGAAAGTTGTAAGTCTTCTGGTAGCTGTGCCAAGAGAAATCTCAATCATTCCAAATCTTGCAGAGATGGAGAGCGTAGGTATATGTTAAGAAGATATGTGTGTCTGTCCTTCACCAGGGAAGTTTTGAGCGTCAACAACTTCATTTCCTGCATTTGGATACACTTAATGCACCAATTTACGGTGGAAATATACCTTTATTTTGCCTATGCGAAGAAAAAGAACACAGCTCACATTCAACATATCAAAAATATAATGTATATGTTGTTGCGCGACATTGGACATTTTAAGTGGGTATACGGAAATCCTGGAGCTTTCTTTAGTGAGCATACTGCGTATACCTGCGTATCACGTAGACTACACCACTGCTAAGAGTCTCATAATATGGAGGACCTTGGTAGCGGAGTGGTTACAGCACATGCCACATTAACGCAACGTCCCGGGTTAGATTCCAGCCTTGGGGACCTTTGCTGCACGTCACACCCCTCTCTGCCCCCACAGTTCCTGTCACTGTAGCCTACACTATCAAATGCCAAAAAAGAAAGAAACCAAAGAGTACTCCCATACTTAATATGTACCTACCTCACCAACTGTGGCCATTTTGAGTGTCTGAAAGTGAGGAAGGAGTTGAGGAAGAATAATCTGCTGCAGAGTCAGGATGAGAGCTAGACCTTGGATTGGAGGTTTAAATACTGCTGCAATGAAAACAATCAGATGGGCAGGGACTGACGGTACATGGAGTCAGTTGTTGTAACAAGTTGTAGGCCTGAGGCACTTCTCCTAATCAGGGGAGATGCTGGATTGGCACGAGGACGCGCTCCAGCACACCGGTAGCGCATCTCTTAATGGCTGGGAGATCGAGGAGTGATAAGGGTTCTGGTGGGTGGGTGGGTGGGGTGGGGAGCAGGCAGGGGTGAGCTGTGAAAACGACCTGAGTTGGTGCGGGGCTAGATGGTTGTGAAGAACTATAGAATTACGCTCCGGGGGTGCAGGAAGGGTGCGAAGCTGGACAGACGGGCTGGATACAGAAAAGAGGTGCGCAGAGGACGTCAAGTCTGGCAGATCGGCGCACCAGCATTGCACAGGTGCCCCGACCAGTCCCTTTCTACAGACTGCTTTAAATCGGATCTTCTATATTTTGTGTCCACTACAACAATGTACATTTGCTGCTAGTAAAACGAAAACCATATAAAGACCATTTTAAAACTAAAACCAACGTCTCTGTGTGTGTATCAAGCCTTTTTTTAAGATGACATTTTCTTGATTAAAAACAATTTTCTAAACTTTCAAAATATTATCACATTACTTTCATGAGTTTGTGTCCACCCTCAAGCCTTAAATAAAGTCCCACCCACCTACTCCCACTCTGTACTTTAAGTTATGATTATAATTTGTTAGTGAAGGTTATTAATGGAATGAGGCAGTATCATGTTAGCAGTCCAACTGCAATCCACCATTTATAAAGCTCCTCTATTGATGCTATTGCACTCCAATCAGAAAGGCTAGGATTAAATGAAATATAATATGGTAGCTTGTTAGCCTTTGCTAGCTTGGTAGCTGTAAGCCAGGCTTCATTTGGCCCGCCTCAGCTCCACCATGCTCCATCTATTAGCCCATATTTGGACTAGCTGGGAGCAGGAACAGTCAGGCACTGCCAACATGGCGGCAACTTTCATTTTCATTCTGGCTCTTCAGAAACCTGTAGGTGAGCGGAGACTACATCCATATGTCTGAAAAATCCCACTGTTCATATATGTACTTTTCTATTTGAATGGAAACACCTTCTATAGGTATTCATCAGTTACAAGATTTCTGTACACCAATCTGAATGGTGGCCAGAGGAAAAAAAAGAAAGAGATAAAACAATATGGGATGTCTGTTAAAATGAGTCTTAACAAAACTGAAGGCAACTCAAAACAGCAGTATTTTTTAATAGTTTTAATGATCTACTGATATCGACATGGGTGACATTCAGATGTGCAGAGACTTGTTATCAGTTCCCAGATACCCAAATCTAGGCCACAGTTCTGGAGCCTGTGTGGAATAAACCAGCACCAACCACCACAACTGAATGTAATCTTTATTTACCCTTTTTTTTTTTTTATTTCATTTATTTTTTTTACCACCATGCTTTAATTAGATCAAGATTTATTAACTTCTTAAAAGGAAAATTGGAAAACAGGCTTTAGTTCAACATACTGGGAAATACACTAGTCCACTTTCTTGCTGAGTTAGATGAGAAGATCAAAACCATTCCTGTCTGTACAGCAAATATGTAGCTGCTGCTTAACATAAAGACAGCTAGCCTGACTCTGCCAAACATAAATTTCTCCATTTTTTTCTCAAAGGAGAACACAGGACAAATAGCTGTAGCAGACAAAAAATACAATTTGATTACAGTTGGACTTTAATACAGTTATAATTCCAACACTGCCTGCCAGGTTAAGTAAACATTGCTCAGGATTCTCACAAACTGCACGTAATCCATTGTATAGTGTTGCGTTTTCACGGTCAGGCATGTTTAGTGTTTGTAATTTGATATATCTCTTTATTAAATGATTTTTGTGTCATTGAAAGCAACACAATGTTGTTATTGTGGAGAAACGCTCAGGACTGTCCGGATGCTGTGGAGAAAAAACAAAAAACAGAAATTAGAGGACTTGCACGGATTAATATTTCATCTGTAATAACCAGCTGCGATGTTGGTTATTACATCTTGAAAGGTGAAGAAAGTATAGGATTGTAAATGTACCATTTGCCATGCTTCATCAGTTCAATGGCATCATTGACCTGGGCCAAAGTCATGTTGTGAGTGACGAACTCATCCAACTTCACCTTCTTGTCCAGGTAGGCTTTAACCATCTGAGGCACACCATCTTTACCTTTAAATCCTGAGCCACAGAGAACATACAATCAAATGAGAGCAAATCAAATAATACTGGTTGGATTATTGCAGAGATCAAGCAGACAGCCTTTTGGTTATGGTCACGGCAGAGGTAGCGGTGGTAAAATGAGGGAATTTAATTACTACTAAGCCTCGTGGCTGTATCGGCCACTAACAGGCCATACATAGGAGAAATGCCTTTGGTTTCCAGTCAAACTGAAAAAAGGATGCAAGCCTTATCCGAAACCCATATGAGGTTGACTGACTTTTGCGGTCGCTCATAGGACTATTATTAGTGGGAATGCTGATTCCCACTGATCCTGTTTTTTATTATTCCATAAATTTTTTGGTTGCCCGTAACTTCAGCATACGTTCAGCTACAAAACCCATTCAAAAATCAAACTGTTCAGCTCTTTCAGCAGATGTGTTCTCTTCTTCAACTTTTGTTCTACTATTTACACTTCTTCAAATATTAAGCATATTTTAAAATTTTTTTACATTGAAAGTCAATGGAGCCCTATTCAAAACCTTAAAATCTTCTTCCACTCCCAAAGTTTTCAGCTCCTTCATACTTTCACCTATAGACGCCAAACACACTTTAAAATGTTGACAAAATATTCAGCTATTAGGCTATAGCTTATCAGTTTGATAGATTTTACAGTTTTTGTGAAAAAGCTGTTTAAGTTTAGTGTACATTTCAGGAAATGTTATCGATTATAATGGGTGTGTATTGCGTGAGCTAGAGTGGCTGATGATGTCACTAGAATGGGAAGCTTCGAAAAAATCATCTTAGTTCCTTCTCTATAAATTGCTCCCATGCCAAAAATGTTTACTTGTCATACATGATTTATATGTTAAAATGTAGGTATTCTTGTCTAGTTTCAGCCAATGTGCTCATTTATGAGTTATACATTTGGCTCAGTGAGCTTCCAAATGACAACAGTTCCAAATCTTCCTCCATTCACTGCCCATGTTAAACATCCTCCACATTTCCCAGCAAAACGCAAGGCAAACCTCTTTTTTGAATCGATGATATGCCCACATTGTTAAGTTTATCCACATAAATTTTATATCAATACGTTCACAAAGGCCTTCTGATGCTCATGGTGAGGTCATTTCACTGATGGCACCTATCTTTTAGGCGGTCTGAGCCTTTATTTGAGAGCTTGCTGACACAGGTGACAGTTTAACAGCAGGTGATACATTAGCTGTCGTTAGCTGATTGTAGCTCAAAGGGATCTCATTATAGAGATAAAATAGTTCCCCACTGTGTTTACAAACATGGTCTCTGATTAGTAACCATCTCTCTCTCTCTCTCTCTCTCTCTCTCTCTCTCTCTCTCTCTCTCTCTCTCTCTCTCTCTCTCTCCCCAACTTTTAAAGCCAAAAATTCAGTTTAGCTTCAGCTTTTCAACTTTAAATATTCCACATCTTTTATACATTAGTGATGTTATTCAACTTTTTAATGAAATTCATGTCCATTCATACTTTCCCACCTATTCTCACTACTTCAACTTCTTCTTACGGCTTTAAGCCATTAATCCAGTTTAGCTTTAGCAATTTAGCTATTCAGCATTCCCACGCATTTTCTGCGAGAAATGCATTTTCTAGTTACAATTAAGATCTCCCCTCTTGAAATTGACAACCAATCAAAAATGACAACAAGTGACAGTTATAGTAGTGTCATTAGTTACTGAGGATGGCCATATATGATTGACATGCGTCATACCCATAGACAGTAAAATTAATGGACAAAGCGACACCATAGACTTCCACAGATACCAGTGAAGTCTATTAGAAGCACTTTTACGGTGATGGCTGAGTGTTACTGTGCAGCCAAGTTAAACTGACCTTGACGACGTAAATGTGACGTGAGCAACCTGCCTGAAAGTTGTAAGTCTTCTGGTAGCTGGCCAAGAGAAATCTCAATCATTCCAAATCTTGCAGAGATGGAGAGCGTAGGTATATGTTAAGAGATAATATAGGCACAAGCTAATTATTGCTAACTAAAATGCTAGTTAAGATTAGTAATTAAACAGCTAATGTAAGTCGAAACTGCCTGCGAGCTTCTCCTGACTATAAGGTAATTTGTCTACTATGCAACAGAAAGTCGCGTGGTTATGACACAATCGTTAGCCTATTTTTTACAAAAACAGCTGCTACGGAGCCATAACGTAAGATACAAGGTAATGGAGCCTTTTATACATTGTCGTCTTTCTTCAGAAATAAACAATGGTCTAATCTTTAAACGATTCAGATGTAAAGTTATTCGCTGTCAAAGTGACGCCAAAATGAATGGCAGTCAATGGAATGCTAACGGCAGGTGATGGCTTGTTAGCATCAAAATGTCTCCATAGGAGGAACGGGTTGCAGAGGCTCGCTTACACCCGTGGTCATACCTCCAAACAGGGAGCCCTTCCATGTGCGTCCAGCGATGAGCTGAATGGGTCGGGCAGCAACGTCGTACAGGTCCGTCCAGCCAACCAGCACACTGACACCCCAACCTTTCACACAGGACTCCAAGGCACTGCGCTAGATGGAGAAACAGCACAAATTCAGTGGGCTTATAACCACGGGATTTCAAATCTGTGTTCAAAAAAAATGTGTGCATTAATAGTTACTCACCATGACTCCCACATTCCCGACACATTCCAGAGAAAAGTCCACTCCTCCGTTAGTCATCGCAGACAGCACTTGGCTGATGGGTTTACTGTGATCCTTAGGGTTCACAAAGTCCGTCGCTCCAAACACCTTGGCCTTCTCAAACTTCTCTGGATTGATGTCAACAGCGATAATCTTCTTGGCTCCTGCAGCCTTGCAGCCCATGACTGCAGCCAAACCCACAGCTCCAAGGCCAAACACAGCACATGTGGAGCCCGGTTCCACCTAGAGTACAACAGACTTTGGTCAACGTGGCTCTTGAGGTTTGACTTCTTAATTCTTAAAACACTTTTGTGGTGCCACTGGCAGTTGGTAGGTTTTTTCCTTGATGTTTAACATGACATATACACACACCTTAGCAGTATTAACGGCGGCTCCATATCCTGTGCAGACCCCACATCCAAGGAGACAGACTTTGTCCAGAGGGGCAGCAGGGTCGATCTTCGCCACAGCCATCTGGTTAACCACAGTGTACTCAGAGAAGGTACTGGTTCCCATAAACTGCAGAATCTTCTTCCCCTTACAGGTAAACCTGGATTCTGTTGATGCCATCACATCATATCGATCAGCAGCCCTAAATAGAGAATTTATTGAAATGAAAATACAGACAGAAGTTTTTTTTAATTGCTCGTATTGTATGAGTCTTTGGTTTTTCATTTTTAGCAATATGCCAAAAAATGAAAAACCAAAGACCCAAACGATCTGTTCTGTTTCATCGTCAGACACCACCTAAAGTTGCTCCACTGACATAGTGAGCACAATGACCTAAATGGAGACATACATGTTAATCCACCCTGAAATGGGTCTATGAACATATTCTAAATTAAAAGAGATGGGAAGACAAAGAAGAACTCACCATCCTTTCTCACACTGGTTGGTTTTGGGACTTTTACAGAAGCGACATTCCTTACACTGAGAGATGAATAGAGGAATCACCTTGTCTCCTGAAATTCAAAGACAATGTTGCCATGCCAAGGAATTACAGGCCAACGTACAAAACAACAAATCCAATGTAAACAGGTTTGCCGGGATGAATGGCACAAAGTTTGACAAATTAGGATTTGTTGAGGTTGTAAGCTTTAACTGACCTGGTTGAAATTCAATGACTCCAGGCCCGACACTCTCTACGATGCCGGCTCCCTCATGGCCAAGGACTGCTGGGAAGCCGTCTTTATGCATACCCTCAAACAGATGATACAGGTCCGTGTGGCACACCCCAGTTGCAACAATCTGTGCCGAAGACAACAAGCATACAATGAAAACACTGGCGCTCGATTCTTTGGGACAGTTGGGTATTTGTCTTTCTTTAAAGTTGCATTCCCAATTGAATTCCTAGGAAAGCAGCTGTAACTTCTCCAAGCTCTAAGAAAACCAATTCTCGAGCAACTTAAAAAACCTGTGACTTTAGTAAGTACTTGTATACATTTACTTATTTACTTTTACGGATCTGGCTATTAAAGTTGTCTGACAAAAAAAAATAAAAATAAAACGAAAGTAAACATCACTTATGACGTTTTATTGCTGCACTTGGACCAGGTATGAACACAAGTGGAGATCCATCCTTCACTCCCTCCACTGCTCATCCAGATGAAGACTTTAGTTTAATAATGTCACTAAAGGATTTGCCGTTAGTGAAGTCCTAAAAAACTTCAGTAATGCAGCAAGACATCCCTGTGTGTGTACAAGCAAGTCATGATAGTGGACGTCTCTCACCTTGATGCGGACCTCGTTGGCCTGGGGCGGGGCTACCTCAATCTCCTCCATCACCAGAGGCTTGTTGGGCTCCCACGCCACTGCTGCCTTGCACTTGATGACCTACAGGGTAGTGACACCCCATGGGATTATCCATTATGAGATATGACAAATACTACTGGGGACTGTTAAACCATATTAAGGGTTTCCAAAAAAAGAACCAGTGTGCCACAACCTTTAATATACTCAATCCATTGCTCTGAGTGAAGACGGAGATAGGTAAAGCAACATATTGTCAGCTTCTAACATTTACTGTAAAGGGCAACATGCTATGTTAACAAGACCAGGGAGAATGTTGCAATCCTTTGTGCTATAAGTCAAGGCTATAATGTATTACTTTATTACTTATGTTAACATCAAGTGGTTTCAATCTCTCTGATACAGCTGCTCCTGGCAAAAGCAAACATAAGCAACAGTCTAAAGTCGACACATGCGTTATATATTTTTTATTAGAACAGTAAAAGTGAATATAGGGTAAGCAAGTAAACCACTGATCAAATCAGTTGTTTCAGATTTGATAAAGCAAGTGGTTTCTCTTGAATTCAGGAGTATTCCACGTATTCATAAGTATTTATTTAATCCACTGTGGAAAGTTGATCGGCTTTATTATCCCCTTAGCTTTGCCAATATCAACAGTTACACAAAAGAGATTGGATAGTTTCAAACTGTGTGTGCCAGGTCAAATCAGGAATGGAGATATTACACTCGGACAGAGGTGAGAGACAGAGCTAGAAAGTAAGAGACCGATAGACAGGTTATTTTAAGGTTAAACAACCACAAAACGTAGCCATTACATATGATATGTAACATGATATGCAGTAAAATACTGCACAGGAAAGCATTGAAATATATTGCTATTTTAATGAGATACTGTTTCATTGCTTTTGGATGGTTTGTTTCATTATTGTGTCGAGCACCCCCAATTGTTAGTCTGCATTTACACAGCTTTGTCAAACATATCATGTGAAATAGGAAATATGCATGCACATATTAAAAAAAAGAAGAAAAAATATGCATGCACATGTTCAAAAAAAGAAGAAAAAAAACCCACCATGTAAATATGAGCACTCTCATGTTAGGTTACACTTACCTTACCAGCTGTGGCCATTGTTGCTGCAAAGAAAGGAGTAATCAAGCGAAAGAGAAGTTAAGAGAGGAGTGCAGCTGCAAAACAGGAGGGAGGAGGAGACCACAAGAGACTCTGGGCTCAAGATTTATACTGTAGGCTGTAGCGGAAGTATACAATAGTTTGACATTCAGATGTGCAGAGACTTGTTATCAGTTCCCAGACACCCAAATCCAAGCCACAGTTCTGGAGCCTGTGTGGAATAAACAAGCACCAACCACCACAACTATGGAGGGAATATTTATTCATAATTCAAATTGAAAGTCCAAAGAGAAAACAAAGTAACTGTAACTGCTCTAAGCAAACCCATTCTCGAGCAACTTAAAAACCTGTGACTTTAGTAAGTACTTGTATACATTTACTTTTATGGTTCTGGCTATTAAAGTTGTCTGACCAATAAACAAAAGTAAACATCGCTTATGATGTTTTAGTGCTGTACTTGGACCAGGTATGAACACAAGTGGAGATCCATCCTTAACTCCCTCCACTGCTCATCCAGATGAAGACTTTAGTTTAATAATGTCACTAAAGGATTTGCCGTCAGTGAAGTCCCAAAAAACTTCAGTAATGCAGCAAGACATCCCAGTGTGTGTACACTCAAGTCATGATAGTGGACGTCTCTCACCTTGATGCGGACCTCGTTGGCCTGGGGCGGGGCTACCTCAATCTCCTCCATCACCAGAGGCTTGTTGGGCTCCCACGCCACTGCTGCCTTGCACTTGATGCTTCCTGAAAGGCTTAATGGCAGTTTCAGGAGACTCTTCAAACTGCATTTTACTATGCCAAGTAGACCCACAGATGAAATGTTACTATCCTCTGTATAATGACTCAAGGCCAACAATCATCTAGAGGTGCCACATTGAGTTATAGCTCATGCTACCATGCAAACCATCATCATAGCAAACATGGGTGCAGTGGTTTCCATTTCTCGGAAACAGCGGCTCCGGAAAAAGTAAACATCACATAAAAAGCAGCAGTTTAAAGTCCACACAAGTTATTTGGCAAACATGCCTTTTATTAGAAAAGTATTTATTAATTGTTGGCAAAATTACTGGCACATTTGTTATCCCTGAGTAAATCAGTTGTTGCCACACTTGATATATGAAGTTTTTTTGTATGTGGAACTGCAAAAAATTCTTGGACTTCCACCATGATCTTTATTGGCTTACTACCCCCTCACCTTTGCCAATATCCAGTTGCGCAAAACTCTCTAGATAGTTTCAAACTATGTGCCAAGGACGTGCAATATTTCACTGAGGCAGAGGAGACAGAAGGACAAAGAGAACTGTATTTTATTTAATTATAATACATTGTTTATTGCAGTAAAAATAACAATTCTAAGTTAATTTGAGTGAAATAAACATGCATGTGCAAAGAGAACTACATTAACAGTTCACATACTAGCACCAAAACACATTGACAGGCATCAGATGGTATATTCCACCCATCCACATTATGAAACATTACCTATGTAGGATATACATTTTGTCAATATGGTGTGTAGAGGCTTTTAGAATCATAACTGACCACTGATTTTCCTGACTTTTTGTGAGAAAAGCCATCTGGCAGATACAATTTGAAAGAGTACCAGGACATTGGGAAGATAATTTGAGCTAATCAAAGAACTCTTAGATCGGGAGAAGCGGTGAACAATGGTCAATGCTGTGCAGGCGCGACAAATGTGGCACAGATTGTGAAATGTTCTTGGCTCTCACGCAACTCCCTAGGTCTGCAGAAGATAAAGAAATACACAGGTATTCGTAAAATGAATAGCGTAAAACATTTTGTAACCAGTGTATAGATTTGATAAATAGAAAAGCAACTGTAAAATATCCCAAGAGTAACAAATGTCTATTTCGGCCTGGGAGTGAGAGTCAAGGTAACATTTCATACATTGTGCGGTAGGGACTGAGTGGAGCCGAAAGCATCTGGACTACATCCAAAAGTGATGACAGCACCACCAAGAAGATGGGACAGAAATGGATTTATAAAAAAAAAAAAAAAAAAAAAAAAAAAAAAAAGACAGGTTTTTAAGATAGCCACATCAGAAGCTTGGCGGGACTCTTGTCTGTTTGCTAGGAGAGAGTTAGACTCATTTGTCTTGTAACTTCTGATCCGTGTACACGTAATTGTAATTGCAATATAATTTATCACTAAAGCTCGTTATAACTTTAACTGAACGAATCCTGAGTTTTATTTTTTTGATCTACCAGTAAACGAGCACTTACCAGGGTGTAGTGACCTTAGAAATTGGAGTCAGATTACTCTGGCCTCTTGGCGAGACCGGTCATTGTTTTTTTTTTTTTTTTTATCCCCAATTCCTTCACCTATGAGTCTCATAATATGGAGAGCTTTGGTAGCGGAGTAGTTACAGCACATGCCACGTTGCTGGGAGGGGGGAGAGAGAGTGAGTGGGCTGATGGCGCCCCTGTTTTTACTAAACTGTTTGTTCTTAATTACTATGGACATCATGTCATTTATATATAGTTCTGTGATATTTTTATTTAAAATTGTAAATTGTTTAAATTTGTCATACCTGCCCAGGGACTACAGGTGGAAATTAGCAATTGTTGCTATAACCTGGCTCAAGACATATTCTCTTGTTTAACAAGTTTAACGTTTATTTGTGCATTGTCCCGGTTTCAAATAAATCAATTTCCAATTCCAAAAATTCCAATTCCAACGCAACGTCGCAGGTTAGATTCCAGCCTTGGGGACCTTTGTTGCACGTCACACCCCTCTCTGTCCCCAAATTTCCTGTCACTGTACACTGTGAAATGAAGTCAAATGCCAAAAAGAGAGAAACCAAAGAGTAGTCCCATATTCAAATATGTACCAACCTTACCAACTGTGGCCATTTTGAGTGTCAGAAAGTTGAGGAAAAATGGACCTTTTTCACAGCAGACATTTTGACTTATCATAGTAGGAAAAGCACAGTTGAATTTGATAACCTTAACGATGGCTCAATTCCATCAACTGTCCCAGTAAGCTATTTCAGTGAGTCAGCATGCACAATACCAGGGCCTCTCCTAAGTGGAATGCAGCCATCATTAATGGTTTTGAATTGGATTGGAAGTTTAAATACTGCTGCAATGAAAACATTCAGATGGGCAGGGACTGATGGTAGGTGGGGTCATTGGTTGTAATAAAAAATAAGCATAAGCATCTTTTGCAGGAATGTTATGAGTTCCTGTTACTCAAATCAGGGCCACATGTGTAGAGGCTGTATAGAAATGACTTGGCACAAACAAGCAGCGACCATCAGAGATTAATGCCTGTAAATCATGCAAATACCCCTCTTAAGATGACATTTTGATAAAAACAATTTTCTAAACTATTGAAAGATTAACACATTACTTTCATGAGTTTGTACCCACCTTCAAGCCTTAGATAAGGTCCCACCCGCCTACTCCCGCCCTGTACTTTAAGTTATGATTATAATTTAATTGTTAGTGAAGGTTATTAATGGAATGAGGCAGTATCATCTTAGCAGTCCAACTGCAATCCATCAATTATAAAAGATCCTCTATTGATGCTACTGGACTCCCATCAGAAAGGCTAGGATTAAATGAGAGAGATAATATGGTAGCTTGTTAGCCTTAGCTAGCTTTGTAGCTTTAAGCCAGGCTTCATTTGGCCCGCCTCAGCTCCACCATGCTCCATCTATTAGCCCATATTTGGACTAGCTGGGAGCAGGAACAGTCAGGCACTGCCAACATGGCGGCAACTTTCATCTTCATTCTGGCTCTTCAGAAACCTGTAGGTGAGCGGAGACTACATCCATATGTCTGAAAAATCCCACTGTTCATATATGTACATTCTGTTTGAATGGAAACACCTTCTATAGGTATTCATCAGTTACAAGATTTTTGTACACCAATCTGAATGGTGGCCAGAGGAAAGAGAAGAGATACGACAATATGGGATGTCTGTTAAAGATGAGTCTTTCAAAACTGAAGTCAACTCAAAACATCTTTGTTTTTATTGTTTTAATGATCTACTGATATCGACATGGGTGACACTATACATGTTAATAACTTGCTGATATGTTGCAAATACAGGAGTGCATTTTCTATGATCCAATGCGTGGCAATTAGGCAACACGGAACACATCAAGTGCTAATAATAAGTATTATTAAAGACAAAGTAGTAAAAGAAGTCAAACAAGACCGTAAAAGATGAAGAATCCAAGGTATGACAGTTACTATAATCACAATTCTTAGAAAACCATTTGCTTCAAAAAGGCACTATATCAGAAAATAATTCTCTCTGATGTGTGGTAATTTGCACTCAAAAGAAATGATAGCCTCTATTAATGGCACACTTGAGCGCTTTCAGCAAAAGCTGCCAGTAATAGTGATAACCATTGTTCCCATGGTTACTCTCTAGTAAACAAAATATTCTGAATAGCTCCTTTTCAATGAAACAATATAAACGTTGTACAAAATTATTGGGACCATCTTATACTAACAAAGCTCACAAGGTTTTCCTGCCATTGTGCATCGGTTTTTCAAGAGCAGGTGGTTGACCAAGTGGTTTAATGGTTCCGATTGTTAGCGGAACATCAGGCCATACGGTCTTACGGTTTTACAGGATTCTAATTTTATATTAAAAAAATTCCCAGAATGCCCGTTTTTACTATCATTTGACGACTTTCCTGCGTGCAAACTTAAAAATACATAGACATTCCGTATCTATAAGAGTAACATTGTAACTCTTAGCTTTCCGAGATTTAGGTTGATATTTTCTCCATTGTCGAAGAAACTAAATAACATAACTACCATTTCCACAAACTGATAAACACTAATATGAGAAAAAAAAAGGTTTATGTCAACGTCAAAAAAATAAAAAAATAGTTTATATCATTGAGCACCACTGGCTGTGGTGCAGAGCAGCTTCAATGTCTAATTCTTAATGTACATGCATTATGATGAGGAATGGGTGGTCACACAATACTTGTCAGTGTGCATACATGCAAGTGTGAATGTATGCATTTGGGATTTCTTTGTACAGCTGCCTTCCTTTAGGAGTGGTATTGTCCCAAAGGTCAGTTGCACATTGTAAAAGATGAACCAAGAGTTGAAAAAGACATGGAAGAAAAGCAAGGTAAAAGTGCAGTAAAATACACATTAATACCCGAAACCATGCAGGCACACACACCCATCCCTCAGTCACACACTGATTGAAAATATGACTTTTTAGGGGGCTTTCACACCTGAAAGTCCGGACCAAGGTTCATGTTTTTGCATTTGATCCGGTAAGTTTTGGTTTCACACTGCAGTTATGCAAGCGCACTAAAGATCTAGACAGGGTTCATACGCATTTTGACTGATACGTTTCCATGACTTTTCCGCAAATTTCCATGACTATGTATTCCTGAAAAAGTCAGTCGACATTATACAAGAATACAAATCTGTGTTAAAGTTTACCCTCAGAGGTTTAACTATAAAATGAAAGACAATGTATGTGGTTCATAGTGGGATTCATAATATCGCTCCCCGAATACAACGTTGAGGTTAAGACCACGTGAAAATACATTTATTAATCACATATTATTATGCTGTGTTAAAAAACGAACAAATTCAATGACTTTTCCAAAACTTTCTGGGTCTTTTTATGTTTCCAAAACCTTTCCAGGCCTGGAATTTGCATTTTTTTAATTCCATAACTTTTCCAGGTTTTTTCATAACGTATGAACCCTGTCTATATGTGACAAAACTACGTCCTGCCGTCATCACATAGGTGAGCTGCATCTCCAGATACTTCTAATTGATTGGTTTGTAAACAGGCTTCCCCGTCCTCTCGTATCCTCTCTCTCTCTGTCGGAGTCTTTTCAACTGACTGCTGCTCTCCTCTACTACCGCAGCTCTTATTGTTCTGTTGCGATGTTGAGAAGCAAGACACGGGAACTTTCTTTCTGCAGCATTTATTCAAACATTTACTACCACTTAACAAGTAAACTGCTGATGTATTCTCAGCTCTGATAGCAGACAGCTGAGCTATTCCTTAAAAAAAAAAAAAGGAGCTTCCCCGGTCTTATAACACAATGATAGCCTGCCAGAGTAAAAAAAAAAAATGCTTTCACACTATAAACAAACCGGACCATGGTTCAGTTTGATCCAGACCGAGACTACCACTTTTGGTCGGACCAAGTTTGGTCCGGACCGTGGTCCGGGGAAGGTTTCACACCTGTAATTTTGGTTCGGATCAAACTGAAAAGTCCAAAAAGTCCGGACCAAACGAGGTAGGCGTGAAAGCCCCCTAAGTCACAGCACAAAGATAGCACTTGGTTTTACGAGGCATTAAAACAACGTAGAGCGATAAGCAATAAGCACCCAAGAGCTAGGGTTGAAATGAAGGATTCTACAACCACATCCAGACTAGACTTAATAGTTCAGATGTTCTCCAGTCTTCCCTGGAAATATAAGTATCTAAATATAACCTCCTGCCCCTCCCACTGGAGGAGTGACTAAAAACTAGAGCTTTTATAAACTGGACCAATATAGTATATTGGGCTGATATTGGTCTTTGAATAAAAAAAAAAAGTAAGACTAATTTGACAGTCACAAGTTTGTGGGTCATATTAAACTTCATGATTGAGGTCATCTGTAATACATTAAACTGTACAATTACACACCAAGTTGGTCAAGTAAAAAAATAAAAAAAATAAACATACAATAACACCGAAGGATGCCAGTGATGGTGACATGTGTCATAGCTGCGTGAACGAGCGGCCAGCCAAATCCATGTGTAACAGACAATTGGGGTTTAAAATTCCCCATTCAAGTTTCAAAAGACATTTCTCTGCATTCCTTTTCAGTAGCTGTGATTTACTATTCGACTGAATTACAGTGGCGCTTCCTTAAAGCTATAGTGCGTAATTTCCGCTGCCCCCAATTCCAAGTAATGACAACACTGGCGGCGCGTCCACGTGATAAAAGCCTTCTGTGACCGCACACCGCCCCCCCCCTTTAATTAGCTTTGTAGCAACTCATTTGGCAACGGCTTGAATGTAACAGACGTTCATTAATATCAAAAAGTTACGCACTAAAGCTTTAAGTTATCACACTGCATATGAAAACTGGTATTTTAGTAGTCAGTAAAATATATATTTTTTTAATAGTTTAACCACTGAGAGGCGATAGATACTCTATTGTATCCTTTTAGGAGATTTTTGTACTTTTAAAATGACATTCCATGTGTTTGGTGTAGTGCTCATTTATTTAAGCTTTATTTAATTATGTACTTAAATGTTTTCACTGGAAAATGCTAAATAATAGAATGTGTTGCAATGTCAATGGCGATGCAATCAAATTATGCAAATTGATAACTCATTTACTGAACAAAAGATGCAATGAAATGTTTGGCAGACTAATGACTAGCCGATGATTAGCCGTCCACTTGTGAGTGCTACACTACAAACAGTGTTTTCTATCCTGCATTAGGAATTGATGGAGATGTGCTTGCTGAGTTTGATGGATTTTGCTAATGCCATGTACAGTCCGTTTAAGAAGATATCAACCTCTGATTGTTGGGGCTATACAGTATAGTTTGTTTTCCTCTTTGTGTGGGCAATTTACTCTGTTACACTACGAAAACCTGGCTAATGCCATGCTCACTACTACTGTGAAAATTTTAACATTTAAAATGTTGGAAAAAGCAAAAACAAAAAAGGCGTCAAAAACGGAGTGTCAACATTTACGCTTTTTTTCCCAGATTGTTTCTGCTTTTTCCAACATTTTAAATTGTTAAAATTTTCTTCTACACATTTTCAGCGCTTATTTCTACGTGATATAAAACAAAAATTGAAAACGGGTCAATTTGACCCGAAGTCAACACAAGGGTTAAACCATTTCCATTTTGGCACAGTTGCACGGATCCAGAGCTGGTGTTAGTTGAGGCAAATTAAATTGTCGAGCTGTAGTTCGTGACTTTGTTTTACTGAGTTTTTCATGGCTTTTAAAAATGCTAATTATGCTTAGCAGATTAGCCTACGGTAGCAAGCATTAGACATTTAACCTGACCTGCACTGGCACCGCACTGACCTGAATTTAAAGATAGTATTATTACCTTAGCTTAGTATAAAAAAATAAAAATAAAAAAAAAAGGGGAGGAGGAGTTTGTTTAATCGGTACAAAAACCCAAATGTAAAAGTTTTGGTTTTAAAGAAAGTTACGGGCTGGAACAATTTTCCTTTGGGCTGGGAACGGCTAAGCGCTTGCTAGCTGTAGATTCATATTTACCAAAAGGTCATGAAAGTGGTATTGATCTTCCAATCTAACTCTTGAAAGAAACAAAAAGAATAAGCTTATTTACCCAAACATCAAATTATTTCAGTCCTTGCATTGATCGGGGTAGTTCTCTTCTGACAATCAGCAAACATGCAACATGATCTAAAATGTTGGTTGGTTCAAAAATGTGTAAAGTCAGGTTCAAGGTGTCATCAGCAGGGCTTTTTTGACTAGTCTTATTCCCTAAAAAAACAAAATTAAATTAAAATATGGGGAAAAGTTCTACCTGTTTGAATGTACAAAAAACAACTTGGACAATACTAGAAGCCCCCTAGTAGAGTGTGCACTGCCACCAAAAACAAATCTCAAAAGAATGGCAGGTGGATGTTAAGGTTCCGTCATTAGCACATTAAAGGTCCCATGACATGGTGCACATACCTTAGTGGTCCCCTAATACTGTATCTGAAATCTCTTTCCCGAAATTCAGCCTTGGTGCAGCCACTAGAGCCAGTCCCACAATGAGCTTTCCTTAGGATGTGCCATTTCTGTGTCTGTAGCTATTGAGGAGGAGAGAGGGGGGGGGGGCAAGGTGGATGGTGGGGGTGTGGCCTTGACCAACTGCCACTTTGCTCGTTTGAAAGCCATGAGGTCTCTTTCTTTCTCATGGGTCGGCCAAATTCTCTGGGCGGCAAAGCAGAGAAAGGGGAGGTAACCTTGCTCCTTATGACCTCATAAGGAGCAAGATTCCAGATCGGCCCATCTGAGCTTTCATTTTCTCAAAGGCAGAGCAGGTTACCCAGGGCTCGGTTTACACCTATCGCCATTTCTAGCCACTGGGGGACCATAGGCAGGCTGGGGGGGAACGCATATTAATGGTAAAAAAAACTCAAAGTGAAATTTTCATGCCAAGGGACCTTTAATAGAGTAAGCTGTAACTCTATAGTCGTCCAACGGCAGTCCAGATCTGGATCATTATTTACATAATCCTTAAAATCCATTTTACTTGGTACGATATCTTGCTAACAAACAAACAGGAATGAAATCTGGTCACTCACGCGGCCTTGTGTAAACATTGCAACATCCAGTGCTTTCTGCTATCGGCCTATGGCAGTGATCACTGATCTGAACGGTACTGATGAAAGAACAAGCCTTCTGATTCATGTTCGAAAGTAATCTAACTTTACCCCGATGAAGTTCACTTTAGATCCACACACACACACACACACACACACACACACACACACACACACCAAGTTCGGCATGGTTATGTAAGGCAAAGTTGAATAAGACAATAGTTTTACGTGTTTTCCTTTTGTTGGGGGGGGTTACATTATGGCAAGCGAGTGACAAGGGGCACCTGTCCACATCTCGGTCCTTGTGGAAGACTTGTGAATCCATCTTGACCTGTTCTATGTTTTCTGGGGTTGTTCTGGTTCACGCCACTTTAGGAGCGGAGTGGTTCGTCAGTCGTCAATGTCCTCATACACATTATCATCAAAGGGCCGGGCCAAAGACGGCTGTATTTTGCGTCGGGAATACTTGAGCTGAAGAAGGTCTCCTACCTCATTGATGACACTCAGCGCCTGTGGAGACATTTATACAATAAATAAGCTGTCACCATGAAGGGCAATATGTGGCTCAAGGAAATTTAAAGCTGCACCAAGCAAGATTTTTTATGGAAAAAACACACCCGTCTTGAGAGAATAAATCACAAACTTGGGCTGAAAAAAACCCGAAAAAAACAAACAAAACACCACTGACTTTTAATGCTACCGATGGACCCAATCTTTCCCATTTTTCCATTCCTATTACTTGGGTGTGAGGTGAAGTCACCTGTGGTGCATCTTGTTGTGGCACAGGAAGCGACGAGTTCATACAGATGTGTCATTTAAAAACAGCAGGAAGCACTCATTCTGGCTCACTCTTCACCCAAAAAGAAGATATTCAGTCTTAAAAAGAATATTCCTTAAATATTTACTTTCCTTTTGGCTCTTTAGCTGAACCAAATCCGTAAAGTTGAGAGCTAAAGAACCAAAACAATAAGCTGAGAAATGCTAAAAAGGTCCATAGAGCGGAGTCGGGTGATCATTCTCGGTTTGTTCGTTACTTTCCAGCGACAACTTTCACTTTACACATACCAAAAAAAAAAAAATGCGTACATGCGTGGGTGTGTTTAAATGAGATGGAAACATTGGGGAAAGCTCACCAGGAGATAAAAGAGACACAAATTGATGTGACACATCAAAGTACGAGAGAAAGATACAGAGCGAGAGGCTAACAAAGAGAGACGTTAACATCGTGACTGATAAAAGCACTACAATACACCCACTCCCTGTCTTCACTGTTTTTATATTATATTAAATATTTATATAAGAGCAAGAAGAGGAATGGGAATGGATAACAGCAGCGCTTCCTGGAGACAGCGTATGCATCTGAGCCACAAGGACACCCCAATTAGACAAGAGAAGAGAAGGTTCAGCCACTGTGTGAAATGATCCATATTTATGCTGAAATGAGACACAGGCTGAAGTTTTAAGACGGTGACTGGAAGAGCGGGAGCGTGCAGGTCTGCAGTGATCTCAGCATAGTAGAAGAGGAGCCCTTGTTGCCAAGAGTGGGCGGCTTTTTGATGTGTTGCCAAGAGCGATCAAAGCTGAACAGTCCTCACTGACGTAGAGCAACACAATGAGGAAATAGGAGGGTTAGAGTGGCGGTCTGAACTCTAAAACAAAAAAGGGAATATAGTGTGAATACACTGTACGTTAAGCTGTGGGGTGAACCAGCTGACAGACACAGTGCTGGGACGGATTCAGTGCGTCTGAAGTGACTCAAAGACATCTCTAGAAGAAGACATTTTGGGTCAGAATGGATCATACCTGTGTCCTTGCCAACTACTGACAGTGTCCCCCGCCCATTAGACTGCTCTTCTTCCCTTCACCATCATCATACATTGTCTTGGCCTAGTTTCTAACAAACTGAAAGTCACTTCACCAACTTGGAACAGGAGAGCTGTCATTTGTTTTAATAAACATTCTCAAATTGAGATCTAATTCTTTGCCATTCTAAGTTGGGCATTTTGTTTCCCCATCTTGTTCAGTAGTTACCGTGTCGAGCACATCTTTTGTGTGGGCGGCTGAGATGCAGAAGCGTGCCCGGGACTCGATGATGGGTGTAGCGGGGAAGCCAACGCCCACCACCCCGATGTTCCTCTTCAACATCTCCCTGGCAAACGCTCTGGGGGGGGGGGCAAACATGTGGAGACACAGCACAAATGACACAAGAACACACTATGGGTTTGATAAAACACATTCAAGGGAAACTACGCTAGGGCTTTGACTCCAAACTTAAATAAAAAAGAATGATAATTTGAACGAATATTAGGCAGCCCTTAATATTCAAACCGGTTATGGGCATTGTTTTTTGTAACTGTTTTTACTTGTAATCGTTCAATTCAGATTCCAAGGCCTTTTCACGCATTTCAAAATGTAACTACACGTCGTGGCGACGCATGTCGCTCGGCCGTGGCTTGAATTCCCGACTCATTTCCTGGTTCTCCTTCTCCGTAAACAACGTGAAATCAAGGAGAGGGTTAACTGTTCCTGCTACAGAGGTCTCACCGTGGTCAGAAAGAACAGGGGAGACACACAAACACACACACACACACTCTGACATCATTGCCTGCCTATTGACATTGACAGACACACTGCCCTCTGGTGGACAGAACATATACAACTTAAGTTTGATCCCAATATAGGTCTGACTGAAGGCATTTGATGGTGAAAATATTAATAAACAAACAAATTTCAAATATTATTTTTGGGTCAAAGTCAAAGCCCTGAACTACGCCCAATTTCGAAAATCATACGTGCTATTCCTATAGTCTAAGGCAGTCTAAAAATACTAGTAAACTTGAACAACTCTCTCAGAAATCCAAAAACTAGAGTGCTCAAAATGTAAATTTGTAAAGTCTGGAATATCTATCTATCTATCTATCTATCTATCTATCTATCTATCTATCTATCTATCTATCTATCTATGTTTTGATCTGGTTTCCACAAAAAAAAAATCTATATCAGAATCTAATCTATCTAATCTAAAGTCTTACACTGCATTCAAAGTATGTTTCAGACAAATAAATGTAGCTCCAAGATGAAAATTAGCTTAAAGCTAACTCTTGTACTGCTAAGGAGCTGTGCATGGTTGCTGTCAAATGTCAGAATCAAAAAACATTATTATTTTGATATCCAATCATATGATTTGATCACACTGCATTGAGTGATTCAGGGGGAAGTTAGTGCATGAAGTCTTAACAGCAGCTGGCCAAAGCTCGAGGCTCACCCTATCTTGGCGGGCATGTAGAGCATCATGGGTACGACAGGTGAGCCCTCGTTGCCGTAGATGATGAAGCCCATTTCTCGAAGCCTCTTGCGGAAATAGACTGTGTTCTTTGCCAGCTGTCGCACCCGTTCACAGCCTTGGGATGACGAGAAGACATTTTGAAAAATGAGAGTTGACAGCAAATTTGAATGGAAATTAACATCACTTCTATCAAAGTTTAGGCTCATTTAGTTTATCAAGCTGTACAGAATATCCTTCATCTGTATACAGTACAATGTACAACTTGGTCATTCTGTGTGGGTCATTGTTACAAAGACATACAGGTCCAAAGTGCGTTTGTCTGACCATACAAATGATAGAGTCTATTCCAGCAACAAAAATGACAGTTTGGGGTAAAAAATAAAAAACAAAGGCTAAATCTTACATAACCATGATGTATCTGGACTACCCTTGACAATAAATAAATAAATTAGTAGTACAGGACATTGGGGCCTAGTTAATACAGTCAAAGACATATTGACACATTATGTGAAAATGCAATGGGTAGACTTTTCATTACATCCAAGTCTTAATCAGGGAGCTTTCTAAGCATTAAGTTTAAAAGTGCCCCGTGGAGTGGTCTTGTAAACAAATAAAAGCTCTAGGTTTACCTTCAGTGTTAGTTTTCAGAACACATTATGTGTAACTCTGAGTTCTTACAAATGTGTTGAATGCTTTTTCCTATCACATAAAACATTTGTGAAGACAATTTTGTTTTTTTTACATTTTGAAACCTGCATTGTTTACATTAGTGTCATCCGTGTGAAACCAATGGTACGACTGAATATTACTATTATTACCCGCGTGCGCACACGTGCATCTGCGTCAGACAAACAAAAACAGGGGACCCACTTATTTAAAAAAAATTAAATAAAAATGCTTCAATAGCGCTACTAAGTCGAAAACTCCACAGGGTACCTTTAATTGTTGTAGGACTCACCCATTGTTGTGCCATCCTCTCCCATAATGCACTTCATAGAAGTGATGATTTGCTCCATCACCGGAGGAGACATGGAGGTGGCGTAGACTGCACTGTGGGAATGGGAGCGCAGGTACTCAATAAGCTCCTAAACCCCAGCAGATACACAGGAGATGTAAGCACATGTGCATAAAAAGCTTTAATTACTTCACAACCTCCCTGACCATGGAGAGCTCAGAGCTCTCTGTAACTAAGGCTTGGCATGGCTTCCTTAAGATTTACTTTACTGTGAGAAAATGCCCCTTATTCACTCTCTTAGCATTACAAATATTCACAGTTGGTCATAATCATTGACATTTCAAAAGATCATGGGAAGTATACCGTTTTGCACATGCTGTAAGGATATTATAGGCTCTGGCATCCAAAGCAAACTATATTTTATGCAATATAATTGGGGAAAATGTGATGTGGTAGTAGTAAATAAAATAAAAAAAAAATACTGTTCAGAGGTTGTCCTTCCTTTTAGAAAACAAAACTTTAAACAATCATCCATAGTTACGGTTTGGTCACAAAGTTTGAAAGACACGCAGGTTATCGACACTTTATTGTAAGCTTCATCCTAACTTCATGCCTCAATGCCGGCTTTCTTTAAAAATGAAGAAATGAAGAAAAAAAATAAAATAAAATCACAGAGAATGCAGTGAAGGTGACGAGCCATTTAACATTTTCAATCATTTTAAACTTGGTTACACATCTGCGGAGACTCATTTTTTAGTTTATCCTCAACAGCACTAAGGTGTCACAATCTCTTCAGCATTTCAATGAGACATAAAAGTTGTTTACACTACTGGTCAAAAGTTTGGGGTCGCTTTGAAATATCCATTCCACTCCATTATAGAATGGAATGCAGCGAAATCCAAAAGCTACAATACTGAGACGACAGACACACTTAAAACGTTGTCACTTGACACCGTGATGCCTGATCTTGAGAGATTGTTGGCAACTACGGCATTCTTAGTAAGATTACTGTTTATCCTAGTTCAGTAACCCAGTAAGAACACTGGGTTACTGAACTGGAAAACTATATATTTTTCTTGTGACTACAAGAGCTAAAGTTCAGCTCATTCTACGCTGCCACCCTTATTCTCGTGCACATCTTTCTTTATAACCCTGCTTTCAAAAACAAATAAAAAAACAGCAATAAAATAAACCTACAATCCACCATCCTCACCCTTTTCCCTGCGATGTATCCCCCTGCAGCGCCGAAGCTCTTGGTAAAAGTGCCCATCATGACGTCCACATCACAGGGGTCTAAGCCAAAGTAATCGACTACCCCTCTCCCTCTCGGCCCCAGCGCCCCTATGCTGTGGGCCTCGTCCAGGTAAAGGTAGGCCCGGTAGCGCTTCTTCAGGGCAATCACTTCTGGCAGGCGCACTACACTTCCCTCCATGCTGCAGGGAGGAAAAGGCAAGGGATAGCCAGTGTCAAACAAACGCCCCGATGTGTTCATGTTCCCTGTCAACCCGGGAAATCTCAGCTCAGGGGAGTGCTATCTGTTCCCTACTCAAGGTCTATGTCAAACTGCTGGGAAACACGTCTCAAAGATTACGTCTCAAATAGTATGCCTCAAATATGTTAAAGGGCTCATATTATGCTCATTTTCAGGTTCATAAATTGTATTTAGAGGTTTTACCAGAGTAGGTTTATGTGCTTTAATTTTCAGAAAACACCATATATTTGTTGTACTGCACATTGCTGCAGCTCCTCTTTTCACCCTGTGTGTTGAGTTCTCGGTTTTAGCTACAGAGTGAGGAATCTCACTTCTGTTCCATCTTTGTTGGGAGCAGCACATGCACAGTGAGTACTGCTAGCTAGTCAGTTGCAGAGTATGAGGGAGTGCCATGCTAGCAGCTAGGCAAGCATTATAACGTGTGTTACAAAGTGAAGCACGTTTGTCATGGAAGTAAAGGCTGGACTACAGTAGAGCTGTTTGGAGTAGCTGGTGAACAGTGTTTTCTGTTGGAGATGGTAAGTCTCTTTGGGGTGGACTTTAGGCTTTTTTCACTTTGTAAACCTATAAAAAAGGTGCACACAAAGATATATAACACAATAAAGGAAAGGGGAGCCTAAGCCAAAAAGCATAATATGAGCACTTTCACATAAAAGGTATGCTAGCTTGGGAAAATAATGTTAAGTGTCACAGGCAAGTGCATGACTTGCTTGCACCTTGTAGCTGCAGATTGCTTTACTGTATAGTGCAGCTTCTTGCAGCACCAAATGTGCTAACTGTGTGTACAATCAGTAAGAGCTAACCAAGCACTGAATCAGCTCTGTCAACCTGCAATCCAGTCCCAGGAGTGTTGATACTGCTGAATCTAATTGAACCACGTGAACCATCAATAGAAGATAGATAGATAGATATATATATATATATATATATATATATATATATATATATATATATATATATATATATATATATATATACATATATATATACATATACATATATATATATATATACATATACATATACATATACATATACATATATATATATATATATATTTTGAAAAAGAGGTTTTTAATCTCAATGGGACTTTCCTGGTTAAATAAAGGTAAAATAAAAATAAAAAATATTGTTTTTGTATGAGTTTGTGTAAGACTCTTACTCACATACATGCTTTGCCCGATGTTTAAGTTAATACAGAAGTAGCTTTAAAAAAATGGATAAAAAGATTTGATTCCATTTGAAACGTGTTTGCTCAGTATAGAACTTAAAGCCCAAATCTGTTGATTTGAAACCATTACCAATGCACAAAATCTGATGAATCTTCTGCTTGTGCAATTAGGGGAAAGATAGGGGATGTTCATATTGAAACCAGTAGGAACATCATGGGGAATGGGCTGGTAACTCCTATTACACTTCTTAGCCTAATTCGTGTAAATGCTGTAAAATAATCGATGTCCCTGCCACTGGACCCCGTCCCAGAACTGACAAAAGCTACTATGTTATAGGGGTGGGGAATCACCAGAGGCTTCACAATAAGATATTATGGTGATTTTAAACATATTGCAATATGTTGCCATTTTTTTACCTTTTCCAACTTCAAATTTTTCCTAATTTCAAATGACATCCCCAAAAGGAAACTTTGTCGACATCTGCTTCTTCTAAAAAGATACATTTCTCCGTTTGTTCATCTCACTTCAATTTCATTGCTACAAAACGGGATTGTAGAGCAGACAAACTGAGCGACACATATGTAATAATAGATTGATACAATTATCTCCACCAACGCTTTACCATTTGAATAATGTCGAAACACAAAGCTAAATAAAGCTCAGAAACCAATCAAAAGAATGAAGAGATACTGTACGACGACAACAAGAAAAAGGTTTCATTGATGACACTAATCTAGAATTTTTCAAAGCTCTTAGAAAAGGTTCAGAATAAAGTATCAGTTTTCTTAAAAAAAAAAAAAAAAAAAAAAAAATGTATTAACCATTTCAATTTTTTTTTTTTTTTTATATCTCTGTGTAAGAGGTCTTAGGTTTTGTTCCAGCTTTTAAGAAGGCTTGTAAGTCAATAGTATAAGTGAGCCTTAGTAGTTGCCTGGCAACCACTTGCAGTGACGTGAATGCAATAGAACGGGGGAGTGCAACATCTAGCGGCTGAACGTGATCAATGTTCTCAACTGCACCTTTAAAATGCCTGGAAGGTTTTTTTATTAAAAATATCCCTCTCATGAAAGGAATGGGTAAGGTACCTGTAAATGCCCTCTACCACAATGAGGATCTTCTTCCATGGTCGGTGAGTCCTGGGCTGCCCGTGAACGATGGCCTCTCTCAGCAGTTTCTCAAGGCTCTGCATATCTGACAGGACAATCAAGAGATCCGTGCATTATACTGGGGAAATTAAAAGTTACGGTAACAAAATTCAAAACACTCACAGTTTGTCGTCAGCTGGAAATTGTTTAGAAGAAAGTGAGACACTCAGACAGTTTCAATCGTTGAAACTGAATGAGAGTAGAATGAACATTGAACCGTTTTCCATGTTTGCCTGCTTAACTAGTTCCAAAGAAAATGGCGCTGAGTACTGTGCATTCTAGAAATAGAATGAGCTCAGGCCCTGATTCGATAGAGCGCGTTAGCAGGTAGCAAAACGCAAGGGTAGACCAAACTGCGTATTTGGGCGCACAGATCAGACAGAGCGATGCCAGTTGCGTCTTTTTGTTATTCTTGCGAGACAACCACCGAATCACCCGTCCTCCGATAACCACTACGTGAGCCAGCATGCACAGTACCTGAAGCAGCCATCATTCATTTTTATTATTTACACCTTTGCTTATCCTAATGTTACATGTCAAAATGTTTTCCATGAAAATGGATTATTTAAAAAAAAGCAACAAAAAAAAAAAAGAAAATGCTAGAAAATGTACGGTATCTTATTTTTGTATCTTAAGGATTAAGATAATTACCAAACATTTTGGCTGACAACGATGTGGGTTGCTCAGACTTTTCTAAATACTCAAATTACGATACAAGACTTCAAACAGGACAGAGAATGCAGAGCTAACGCTGCCATTAGCGTGCGTTTGTGTATCGCAATGTATTTCTATCACTGTACGAATCAAAGGGATGAGAATAAATTACCTCACAGCGGCAACATACAGCATATGGAAGGATATGGAAGAAAATCATTACTGCTTAAGTGTGTGACGATAAAGGAAATAAAAGCTGTAGAGACTTTCAGATAAGGAAGCATTGCAATACTTTCTGTATATTTGTTTCCTATGTCTATTTTATGTGTAGTTGTGTTTGTTATTCTGATGTGTGTGGATTTTTCTTCTGAGCTGCTGTAACAAAGTCATTTCCCCAGTGTGGGATTAATAAAGTCTATCTCATCTTATCAACTGGGGGACTGAAACATAAATAAGAAAAGTAAAAATGGACCCTATAAATGCAGGTGGGAGACATCCATAAGAGGATCTATTGCGTGATCACAGACTCACTGTTGTGTTTGAAGACTCTGATGGTGGACCCGGAGAGTCTGGCACCCAGGACCAGAGAGGCATGGTTCAGTTCATCACTCAGAATCAGACAGCCCTGCAGGACACCGGACAAACCTTAATACGTATAAATGATTCATGCATCCGAGTTGTTGTTATCCATCTGACATAGTGGATAGTGTTACACATACAGAGCTACTTACAAATCACTTTCGTACATATTTTCTGGCGAGTGAGTGAAGTATCATTGTAAAATGATCGGAGACAATTACACTGAGTATGCTGCTTTATTGATTGCATTATTTATTTGCTATTTAAGGGAAGCCACTGAGCGATTGGGATGTTGAAAATGTACACCTTTTCACCAACTGGTTTGCATCATTTCACACGCTGCGGGGTCACTCTTTCCACTGTACGTTTCTTCTAACCAGTGGAAACCAACTATGTGGTCAAGCATATTACATTATTATTATTACTACATGTCATTTAGCTGTTAAAGTTAAAGAGTTAAAGAGCGGAGACAGCACATGAAGGGAGAAGTGTGCTACAAGAATACTTCGCAGCTCAACCAAGGAAACATCTATCACTTGTGGTCTTACCTTGCCAGACAGTGCCGGTATGTTCATGGAGTTGGTCGCAAACCCCATCCCAAACGTCATGGCTGACTCCACGCCCAGGAACTTAGCCACCAGTTTCTCCATCTCCTCGTGTCTGTCCAGGTTACCTGAGACGCAGACATACAGGAGATCACTATAAAACACAATCAGAACCTCCAAGATCTATGCTAATATAGATAGCTTGGTTAAAAGTTAAAAGAATAGTTTGACATTTTGGGGAGTACGCTTATTCGCTTTCTTGCCGACAATGACATGAGAAGATTGGGTAACCCTTTACTTGAAGGTAGCTACATAAGAGTGACAGGACACTGTCATGAACACATGAACCCTAACTTGTTATGACAAAAACCGAATGACACACTGACAGAAGCGTTATGTCATAAACGTTTATGACTTGTTTATAATGTTTATGACAGTGTCATGTCACTCTTATGTAGATACCTTCAAGTAAAGATTGTTTAACATTTGTTTAATGCTCTTTTGCACCAACTCCATCTGCACAAACTGTAGAATCTGTACTACACTCTGCATTTGTACCTGGACTACTGTATTGTTCTGCGTTATTGCCGTACTACTTAGACATTTCATTGCACAAACTTTTTATCAATTCAATGTTAGATCTGTATTTTTGGTCAATTCTTCACTGTACTTTTGTAGGTTTGTAAATCTCGTATTGAATGTGTAACTTGATGCGGTCTATGCTTTGACTTGTACAGGTCATCGTTGCAAATGAGCATTTGTTCTCAAATCAGCCTACCTGGTTAAATAAAATTTAAAAAAAGATTGACACCACTTTCATAATCTGTCCGTTCAATATTAAGCTACAGCCAGGGAATGGTTAGCTTATCATAGCATAAAAGACTGGAAGCATAGGGAAACAGCTAGCCTGAGCCAAAGTTGAAAGAAAAAGCCTTCAAGGCTCACCAATTAACATGATGTAGCTTGCTTGTAAAATTCTTACAAAACAACTGTGTGTGGGTGTGTGTGTGTGTGTGTGTGTGTGTGTGTGTGTGTGTGTGTGTGTGTGTGTGTGTGTGTGTGTGTGTGTGTGTGTGTGTGTGTGTGTGTGTGTTGTCAGGGATTGCTGTTTTTACCCTTAAGATTTTGTTTGGATTACTATACAACCCAGATGTAATGTGTAACCTAGTGAGCCTAAGCGTTGCTCGTTGGTGGATAATTTGACAGAGAGAGCCAAGCCAGCCGTTTCCCCCTTCTTTCAGTCTTTGTGCTAAACTAACTAGCTGCTGGCTGTTGCTTTACGTTTAGTTCAATTCAATTTTATCTATAATATCAAATCGTGACAAGAGTTATCTCAAGACACATTACAGATAGAGTAGGTCCGGACCACACTCTATAATTTACAAAGACCCAACTATTTCCCACGAGCAAGCATTTAGTGCGACAGTGGCGAGGAAACACTTCCTTTTAGGCAGAACGACGGACAGACCCAGGCTCTTTGTGGGCAGCATCTGTCGCTGCCGGTATGGACACAGACACCGATACAGACATAAAGATATAGAGAAATTTGATTCATAATAATTATAGCAGTTGGAATGATGAACAGTGGCAGTAATTTAGCATAGAGGCATTAGAGTGGTATTGATCTTCTCATCTAACTCTGGGTAAGAAAGTGAATAAGCATATTGCCCAAAACGCTGAACTATTTCTTTAAGTTACTGCTCTGATATCTAAAAACAACTGTTAACTTTTAAAGCCCCTAAGAAAAACACACTCTTGGAGTCAATCTGTCTCTCAGGGCTAATATGTGTCATCTATTGTACAGTACATGCACCTATCAACTTATTATATTTAAAAGTGACTTCTGTTATGAAACACTCTCAATCAAAATGTGGGCTGGCCTTCTCCCCGTTTAAAGGGAGAAGAGTCATTGGTTCTACTCCAGATGTGAAAGTCTGCTAACCACATGGCGTGTCTCACTTCCTCCGCGGTACTCTGGATCCTATCAGACTCCATGTGCAGACTCAAGCCACAGATTTCTAAAGTACATACAGACTTGTGGACACATTGGATTTCAGATATTCTCCATTGTGCTGGAACTGATTACAACTGAACTGCGAGTTTGAGATTTGTCAAAGGTAACCGCTTTTAAACTGTTCCAGTTTCTAGGAACTGATTAAGAGCATAATTAATCTGTGGATGAGGTTTTTAAACGCATATGTTGTCCAAGTTTTAATTGCCATTTTGTGAGATTCATCTTTTAAAGATTTCTCCATTTGGTTTTCATCCGACTTTTTGTCTTTACTTGTAAAAGAGGGCTACTGCTCCCTATTAAAAAAGGTAAAAGGAATAGTTTGACGCTGGATAAGAAGACTGATACAACTGTGGCCCTGTATGCTAAATATGTAGCGGGAGCCAGCAGTTGCTCAGCTTAGCCTGGCTCAGTCCATGGGGTAGAAGAATCAGCTAAATGCATCTCTGAGGCACCCCAATGTTTTGTCATGCCTCTATTGAGAAAGCCAATGTTTGCTGTGTAGGAGAAATAAAACCAAGATATTTAAACAAAGACTTTCGATGTTTGCATTGTAACGAGTTCAGACGGAATCTGTTGCGTTAGTTTCCACCGCGCCACCAAACAAACTGGTCTACGATGCTTTCTTTACTGTGGTGAATTCTTCCCTGTACATCCCTGCTGTTCGGTTCCAGGTTGCAGTTTGTGTGTCTGTGCGTTTGCGCGTCTGTACCAATCTCCTGCCTGGTGCTTGCAACTCCGACGCCGTACTTCATGGTGGCCTCGGCTGCGGAGTCAGCACACGGACCGGTGTTGTCAGCGAAGCCGAGGTAATTATACGAGCCCAAGTTAATCACATCCTGCATCACCCGACCTGTGTAACTGGAGAGAGAAGAAGACACTCAGACAGAGGAAGCAATCAATGAGAGTTGTTTTTTTGCAAACAGTGAATGGTACAGCTAATTAAAAACTAGATTGAGGTGGAATGAAAGGCTGGACAGCAGGAGTTTTTTTTTTGAGTGGCATCTACCATATTGTTTGACGCACACAGCTCACTTGCCCCTCCACTGAACACGTCGGAGTCATGTTACTGTCACTCTCGATACAGTATGTATCACAAGATTCAAATGAAATATGATCTGATGCGTTTACACACTCAGTGAACTTCAGTCACGTATGAAGAGAGATTTGGGGCATATTAATGCTGCTAAGACCTAAGAGCCACAACAACCCCTTGCCTAATGTTACTTTTCATAAAAAAATGATTCAAATGAGTTCCATGTAGTGAGGATAACAGATTTTAAATATGGGAAACCGAAAAAGAAACTGGTATTGGGTTGGTACTCGGAGTTCAGGTACTAGAATCAGAATTGGGAGCGAAAACGTTGGATCGGTCCATATAGAAATTACTCGATAATGGAAAATGAAAGTTGAAACGATTAGTCCTTTAAGTACTTTGGTGCGCAACAGAAAAATAAATAACACTCCGATTCCAGATTCACACGTGTTTGATATTGTAGACTTCTGTTACCCAGTCTTTTTTCTTAACCTTCCTGTTGTCCTCGCGTCAAATTTGACCCATTTTCCAAAAGTTTCTATTTCAGAATTTTGTGTTTATGTCAACCAAGTTGTAAAAAAAATAAAATTTATCGTGGATGGTTCCATGCAACACTCTTCACAAGTAAAATAACTGATCAGTTCATTACTTTCATTGAAGTTGGGGGTTTTGTTCAATTTTATAGTATTTGAAAAAAATAGATAAAAAGAACATGCAAAAAAGTAAAAATAAAAAAGTGCAGAAAGAAAAAGTAACAAAAACATGGAAGAAAGTGACAAGTCACTTTTGTAAAAAAAAAAAGACCACACACACACACACACACACACACACACACACACACACACACACACACACACACACACACACACACACACACACACACACACACACACACACACACACACACACACACACACACACACACACACACACACACACACACACACACACACACACACACACACACACACACACACACACACACACACACACACACACACACACCTCTCTTTCCCACTAAAAAGTCCAGTTGTAGTTGTGGGTGACTTGTTCCAGCAGGTCCATTTTGGCCCCCGGGACGTTACATAAGGGCCTGTTCCAGCGGTCTCTTATACGCGCACACACACACAGACACACAATAATAATAGAATAAATGGCATGGCTTTCTCACTGAAAAGTCCAGTTGTAGTCGTAGGTGACTTGTTCCAGCAGGTCCATTTTGGCCCCCGGGACGCTACATAAGGGCCTGTTCCAGCTGTCTCTTATACGCATGTAGATGTTTCTGTTGTAAAAGTTCTCAAAATCCTGGTAGAGCGGCACAAAGTCCTACACATGGATGAATAAAGAGAGCATGAGGAGGAGAGAGGGGCACTCTAGCTGAGCAGCAGAGAATCTAGGAATGTCACTCTTATTTAAGGAGTATAAAAACTACTTGTAACTTCATGACATTCATACTTTTGGAAAAAAAAAAAAAAAAAAAAAAAAAAAAAAAAAAGATATCCTCGGGTTGATTTAATGACTTCCCCACATCTATCCCACAAGCTTCCTTTCCTCAACATAACCAAACACTTAAAAACAATGGGCTTCACTTTCAAAAGTTACATAACAGGTTGAAAACAGTCTCAGTGGTCAAGGACGTTTCAAATGTGCCAATAACTCCACCATTAACTGTGCTTTGACAAAAATGCCATCTTGAGTGCATGTTCCACTAAATTGTGAAGAAAAGCCATAACAACTTATTTAAATGTTATATTAGACTCAGTGAGTTTGCATTTGATAAACAAGGCACAGTAAATCCTGAGTGAAGTGCTTGGTGTTTAAGCATCACATTATGGCTTGAAGCAATACTGCTTAAAATATTGGAAATATGAGAGCCTATAGTTTCTAGGGGTTGGGAAGCTTTGTGGTGTGCAAATATCACTTTCGTTCAGTCCGGTTAACAAAAAAAAAAAAAAAAATATAAGTCTATTTTTCCCCCATTCGTTATTGTTTCTACAGGAACAAGGCACACGCCCAGACACCAGGCAACATGTGCTCAGTCTATTCAATCAGTTGCCTTCAACATGTGAAACACATTTGGCCTACTTTTTCTTCAGCAAGCAATTTTGCTCACGGCACTGTCCCTGTGCAACCAAAACAACAATAATTCAGTAATTACAGTATAAGCAAAGAATGCTGCTTGCACAATGCCTGTGTCCGCTGTTGGATATCCTAACAAAAACATGCTATCTCAACTGCTATCTTTATAGGGAAAATGATTACAGAGGGCAAACCAATAAAAATAAATTAAAAAAAAACAGTCAGGTATTTGAAGTGATAAATACAACACCAGATTGTGTCTGTGGCTTCTCTCACCTTCTGTTCCTCCTTCTCCCTGGCGATGTTGCACCTTTCGATCTTCCAGTGACGGAGAAAGTCGCGGAGGTAGCCGAAGATGGTCAGAATGCCGTAGCTCATGTAGGTGAACACTGCCACCAGCATGGGCGTCTCCTCGAAAGACTCAATGAAGGGCCGGCTGTACAGGCCACCATGTGATGCTGCATGGACCTGGGAAACATGGAAACGAAAAACTTAAAATCAATGGCCTGGCGATCCCTTTGGCACATGGACATGGCCAGCTTTCATCAAAAGTAATAGCATCTTTCAGTGCATATTGCGATTTCTTTATATTTGGGTTATTATAACAATTATACTTGTTTTATGTTGAAACATCTACACTGTGGAAATGAAATATTTGGCAAATATTCTGGCAGGAATATGCCGATTTTAGGGCTTAAAACTTTTAAGCGAAGAAATTAACATTAAAAGACTCATTAACTGATCAGCCTTATCTTATACGATATATTCTGGTATGTAAACACTAATCTGTTTGCTGTCAGGTTCTTTAAATAGTGCAAGGTAGGGCTGGGCGATATGGAGAAAATCAAATATCACGATATTTTTGACCAAATACCTCGATATCGATACCGCAACGATATTCTAGTGTTTACTACTGGTGCTTTCACAAAATATTTACACAATGAGATTTTTGATAAATAATCATCAGTAATGTGGATATAATGACTAAGTGGGTAAAGAGAAATAATAGAAAAGTTACAACAGTCAGAACATGACATCAGTTTACTGTAACACAGCCTTTAAAACTATGAAAAGACACCACTTATGTCATATTACGATATCCAAAATTGAAGTCCATATCTAGTCTCATATCACGATATCGATATAATATCGATATATTGCCCAGCTCTAGTGCAAGGTTTAATGTCGACCTAATTAAAAAAGGACCAAAAATACACAGCCATTGTTAAACATAGCAGCACAAATACACAACACTGTCTCCACTTATTTATGACTAATCACGTTGCAATACTCTTTATATTAAATGTACAGTCTGACCTCCTGTGACTCCCTCTCCTTTTGTCAAAATAAGAAAAGAAATAGTTTGTCCTTTCTTAGTTGTCTGAGGTTTCTGTAACTCACTTAAAGTTGACTTATGTGCAGTCAAATTGGAAGTAGGGGGGAAGATAAAAAAATTAATAAAAATGACATATTAGCTCTGGTGCACCAACTATACAGGAAAGAAAACGCAGACAAATGCCAAGGAGGGAAAATTTGACTGCCAAATAAGGGAAGAGCTGGTCATGTAAATCTTTGCACTTGGGGCTGAGTGACCTACCACACATTCGCAATATATGATCTTTCATAGAAAAGTTGACTTCACGTCAATTTTCTCTGTCTTGATGGACAGAAACGTACCACTCACAGACCTTATCCAATTTGCCTTCCCATCGTGCGCGCGTCTCTGTGCTTATGGCTATCAGGCACTACATGTGACCAGTCATGCCTCTCTCTCAAATACCTTACAGAGTAGCAATGCTGACATCGGCATGAACGTAATCAGCTGAGGTTCAGTCACCAGGCACTCAGTTACTCAGCCTACAAGCCTGGTTTACTGAAACATCACACATACACACAAGTCAGGAGACAATTTAAAACAAATGTTCCTACCACTTACTTTTCATTGTGATTAAGCAGTGCACAATTCAGACTCAAATCAATTTGAAGAAAACAAAAAAACAACTCCATATCACAACATATGAGTCTCAATGAGTTTGTGCGACAGCATCTAAACACATTGTCTGAAAGGACATGTTAATTGGGACGGTTACACAGGGTTCACCCAAGGGTGGAAATTTCATTAGAAGCATGCATGCAGTCTCAATGGAAAGCTTTAACTGAACAGGTACACTGGTTCAGTGTCTCCTTAATCACTAACACACTAGTTTCACTTTATGATAAAGAGAGTTCCCATATAAAAAAAAAAAAAAGAGATGAATTTTTGCCAAACTTATACAACCACACATTTGCCACTCAGAAGATTGCAGCCAATATACACCCTGAAATAAGCCTAAACATTAAGATAATTTCATAGTTAAATTTGAGACCGAAAGAAAAAAAAAATACTATAATTAGTATAGGCTACACTAAAACACACTGTACTCCCTCGAAGATGAACACATTCTCACCTGATGAGATAGGAATGTAATCTAACGTATGGCTATCATCCAGGCAGAGAGATATGAACCGCCCCAAGTTGTTTGACTAGCTCGGATATGTGCATCTTGAGTCCCGCATGATTAGCATTTTGGAAATTGTTAAGGGATTGGGTCATCCCCATGTCGTGTAATCAAATTCAGAAAGTTGGGCTACAGATATTCCTCTTCATAAATTCGGCATACAGAATATGGACTAAACCGTTTTAGAATTCAGTGCAATGTCAACTTTTTGAGTTACACCCGCCCTTAAAACAAACTCCCTCTTATAAAACAACTGAGCTAGCTAGGGCGGTGGAACACGCAGTATGTATCCATTCATAAATTTGAGATTTTTAAATATTTGGATATTGCTTGGTCAAAATAAGATAGTGCCGAATTAAACAGCGTATCGTACCAATTAAGAGAGTGTTTTTGATTCATGTTTTGGGAGAGTATAGAACATTAAAAATGAGCGAAAACTCTGTAAACTACGATATTTTATATGGAATTTGGCGTTTACGTTGCGCTCGAGAGAATCAGAGCTCGATGAAAACCGTTAACAGCAGCAAGACTCGGTCGATACATAAAAGCGGTTATCGTGTTTGCTGCGTAGCTAGCTACGTTGTATGAAATCCTAATTACGCACGAGTTACTGAAAGACAGCATCATCCGGTTGTTTCCGGATCCACACATCGAAAAGCCTCTCCTCCCCCGTCCCATACCGGGCCTCACCTCCTCCTCCTCGGGGTGGCAGTGGTGCTTGGGCTGCCGCTCATGGCAGCAGTGGAGGCTCTTTTCCAAGCCGTTTCTCTCCGGCTTCAGTCCGTTCTTTACACGCGGACACCCATCTCCGTTGACTAGCTTGGTCGTGGGGCTTTCGGTCATTGCTCGCCGACGATTGTGGAACCGCTACGTTTACTCGCATGTAGGACGTACGGTGCCTGCCTGTGGTGCAAGGCGGTGACAGTATCCGAGCTGTCAACGTTTACAACCACACCACAAACTCTCGAACACACGCAACACACACGTAGGCTGCAACACGCACACACATAACACACACACTCAGCGGGACCTGAAAACAAACCGAGACAGGAAATCAACGCCCATAAATTATATCGGAGCATACCGGAGTGGGCGGGAAGATGGGTTTTACCATATGTCAATGGTTTTTACACAGACGGGCGTGGCTTGTACACAAACTTGATTTTTTTTTTTTTTTTACATTCAAATCGGTTTGTAATTAGGCGTGGGAAGAAGCATCTCGTAAAGAAAAGTTAACAAAAAAAGCTCCACAAGATAACGGTAATTGAATATAAAAGGGCATCACTAAAACTGTACAGTATTTGAGAATAGTCTTATACTATCTCAGAAATATTAGGCTATATTCTTGTTAAAATCTTATTACAACGGCTTATTTGGGCCATTAAAAAAAGATTAAGTCACACATTTACGAGAAAAAAACCCTCAAATATTCTCCTTTTCAAAAATGTAAAACAATACTAAAAAAGTGAATATTATAATACAATTGTGTGATATTGTATAACAGGCACACGTAGGCTATCACATACATCGTCTTTTACTCGTGTAGGCTATAGCCTAATAGTTGCCAATATTAACGGCACGTTAAAATGGAAAAAAAAGATGGAACTAATCATAAAGCTTCTCGAGCCATATTTGTCAAATGTTCTAAATAGGAATCCCAATTCAGTGCGCGCGTTCGGTTTTAGAACCCCGTGCACCACATTTCAGACTCTTACTGACCTGTTGACACAGCTGTGAATCACAAGTGGAGTTAAACAAGACCAGAAACGTATTGACTGCTGCAGGCTACAACAAATAAGGTGATGTGTTCACTGTTTTCTTCTCAGAAAACGAGATCACCAGCAGGTAAGACATACTGTACAAGGAAGAGAAAATAAGACCCACTGAGTCAGAAATCTGTGCTGTTGTCCTGAGTGAACCACATGCATGGTGGTGAATATCTGACTTCATTTTTTTTTGCCAACACAACTGAAGAGAAATTTGGTCAACACTGTGTTTTCCTAACTTAGGACATGATGAGATCTCCCATGGTGCTCATGTATTTCCTCCTCATTATGAGTGAAGGCCTTGCAGTAAGCAACAGGCCCCGCAGGAGTGTTTCCTTTCAAGGTAAGGTAATGCGGATGTGGGCGTACAGTTAGACTACAGATGGCACTCTGAAGGGAGCAATGAGACTGTAATGTTACATAAACAGTAGGCTGTACGTAATCTTCACATACAGACACACACACACACACCATGCTACATATCACTGTAGATTGGGCACATAGCCTAACAGATTATATAGCCTATAATCCACAAAGACATAACATTGCCTATGTGACAACACAATCAGGTATAGGCTAATACAAATTACAGCATGCAGCAACACATGCAAAGAATACTCAGATAATTAAAAAATGACGATACAGGCTATGCAGTATAAAAAAAAACACATTTAACAACTGCATTGTATTAAAATACACAGACTTAAGATGTAACCTCCATCCTTGTCATTTTTTTTCTGGTTTAGACATGAACTTGAAACAGTTTAAAGAGTCCGGCTTTGGTAGCCTGAGCTCTTTGATGATACGTGACGACATCGGCCAGCTTGTCGTCGGAGCCAGAGGAAAAGTGCTCACCCTCAGCCTGGATGACATCACCAAAAAGACCAGCGAGGTAAGACTTTTGTTTGGGCTGACTGGGCTGCTGTACCTCACACAGTAAAAAAGGCATTGTCCTGGCTATATCTCATTCCAAATCACAACTTATAATGAATGTGCAGGAATTAGCTCTTGAGTTTTCACATATTCAAACACATACAACGTAAGATGTTCCAGTAAACCACCCTTTGAAATATTATACAAATACAGTATATCTTTTTTTTGTATGAAAAATAGCTGTCAGAAACTATTCAACTATTGGATGTTATAACTATTTTCTAATACCACAAAACAATCTTTATATCTTCATCTGTATAAAGACAAGAGCTTCTTGGTCATCCCTAATTCTTATTTCTTCCAGGCTAATTGGACGGTCAGTTCAGCAGACAAAGCCCTCTGTCAAATGAAGGGCAAGCACTATAAGGTATAGTAAGAAGTGAATTATTAGTGAGTTTCATCAGCTGGAAGTGCAATGTCTAGCACCAGACACAGCTTAAAATATAAAGTTTCATCCATTTAAATCACATTTGCTCTTCTAACAGGAATGTGATAACTTCCTCCGAACTCTACACACAATGGAGGATGGTAAAATGCTAGTGTGTGGGACAAACGCTTTCAACCCTCAATGTGACTACATGGTAAGTCACTATATTGAAGTTTGCCAAGATAACAAATTCTGTACTTGTGACGACAGCTGCTGTGTTGTGTGCTGTATATGCAGTGATGGAGGAAGTCTTCGGATTTTTTACTTGAGTAAAAGTAGGCTACTAATACCACACTGTAAAAAAAAGTCCTGTATTGAAAAGTAAACGTATGTAAGTACAATCAGGTAAATGTTTTGTATGCCTAAAATTAAAATCACTTTAATGAATCAAAATGATTTATTAATGTGAAAAAAAAGATGAAGATTCAGGAGCTTAAAGGAATAGTTTAACATTTTGTGAAATACGCTTTTTCGCTCTTTTGCTGAGGGTTAGATGAGAATATTGATTGACCATTCCCATGTCTGTCTGTTAAATATGCAGCTAAAGCCAACAGGTTAAGCTTAATTTAGCACAAAGACTGCAAACAGTGAGAAACAGCTAGCCTGGCTCTGTCCAGTAGTAACTAAATCCACATACCAGCGACTCCAAACCTTACTAATTAACATGCTATTTATTGCTTGTTTAATCTGTACAAAAACCAAAGTGTAAAAGTTGTTTCCAGTCTTTGTGCTAAACTAAGCTAACCTTTCGTTGGCTCTAGCGTCATATTTAAAGCTACATTGTGTAAGAATTTCTCCCATATAGCGGTGAAATTGTATATGACAGCCAACTGAATATTACTTTCTAGCCCTTCCCATTCTGAGCGCGTTTTAACTCCTACGGTGGCCTGTTTTAATTCTCTTTTTAACTTCCTTGGCGACTCCGTTACATGTCCTCGAGAATAGATGTGATGCTCCATCTTCAACAGGCTTTCAAATCTGCCGGCAGTCGTGAGTAATCTCCCGGCTGGCATTCGTCACGGTGCTACTGAGTGTAAAAGTGCGAAAGGCGGAGGTATGTCACTCTTTGGCTAATGTATTTTAAAGATGGAGGCGCAACATGGCTGCCGCCATTCGAGCAACTCGCTCGTATGTATTCTGAATGATTCTAAATGGCAGATTCTACGCTTACGAGAATACTTTGATTAGTTGGTAGAAGTAATTACACATGAATGAGCACTTATTTGTGAAAGAACTAAAGTTTTTTTTGCTAAGAATCAACTCAAATAATTACACAATGTAGGTTTAAACATACAGATGTGAGAGTGGTCCCAACATGTTTCATTAAGAAATGGGACTGGTGGATTCATTGAGCCACACATACATTAACATCTCATTCAACAGACTTTCACAAATGGAAGCGTCTCTCTGGAGGGAAATAAGCATGTGGGTAGGGGTAAAGTTCCTTATGACCCCGACCAACGCTTTGCTTCCCTTATGAATGGTGAGAACACAACTGTTAAAGGTCTCATGACATGCTACTTTTTGGATGCTTTTATATAGGCCTTAGTGGGCCCCTAATACTGTACCTAAAGTCTCTTTCCTGAAATTCAGCTTTGGGGCAGAATTACAGCCACTAGAGCCAGTCCCACAATGAGCTTTACTCAGGATGTGCCATTTCTGTGTCTGTAGCTTTAAATGCTATTGAGGAGGAGAGGGGGGGTGAGGGTGTGGCCTTGACCAACTGCCACTTTGCTTATTTTCAAGCCATGATGTCTCTCTCTTTCTCATGGGTGGGCCAAATTCTCTGGGCGGGCAAAGCAGAGAAAGGGGAGGTAACCGTGCTCCTTATGACCTCATAAGGAGAAGATTCCAGATCGGCTCATCTGAGACCCTGTTTACACGTACATGGTTATTTTTACAAACGGAGACATTTCCCTTCGTTTGTACCCTTTGTTTACACGCAAACGGAGAATTCGCCTCTGAAACCGAGTCTTTCTAAAAACTCCGGCCAGAGTGGAGGTTTTTGAAATCTTCGTTTGCATGTTTGCATGTAAACTGAGACAAACGGAGGTTTAGGCAGCCGTGACAGAGTCGAGAGAGAGAAAGAGGAAATGATTCGTTGCTGTTGTTGCTATTTTCGGAATTCTGATTGCCTAACCTGAACTTGAGCTTCTCGTTACACTGCCACTGCATGCTCTTGACTGCATTGACAGCATATATACACGAGTACGTGTAAACGAACACTTTTCTGAAAACTGACAGCTGTGCACAATGTTATTTTTGAAAACGGAGAGGTTGAAATGTCCGTTTACGAAAATAGCCGGCCACGTGTAAACGTAGCATGAGCTTTAATTTTTCTCAAAGGAGGAGCAGGATACAGAGGGCTCAGTTTACATCTATAGCCATTTCTAGACACTGGGGGACAATAGGCTGGGGGAACTCACATTAATGTTAAAAAACCTCATAAAGTGACATTTTCATGCCATGGGACCATTAACAGATTTCTTAGCACTTTATTTCTGTTTTGCCATGGCTACTCTCCTGAGATAAAAAGCTGGCTGTAAAAAGTTGAGGGAAACCATTGTTTCCTTTCCACTTGACAGAAAACACTTTGTACTCGGCCGCCTCCTCCAACTTTCTGAGCACAGAACTGGTGTTTCAGAGACATGGACTGAACCCTCTCAAGACTGAAATGACACGCTCCTGGTTCAATGGTAAGCTGTTTTTATATGGGTACATGTACGGTACCAGAGTTATCCAACATAAATTGCCCTGTTTTCATGAGCCAGATTGATGAATTCTGAAAATCTGTTCATATTGGTTTGGTTTCAGAGCCTACCATGATTTCCGTAAGTCTTGCTGAAGCGAGCAAAAACAGTGAGGACGGTGAAGATGACAAGGTATTCTTGTTCTTCACTGAAACCGCTGTAGAGGAACATCATGACAACATCCAGGTGTCAAGGATTGCCCGCGTGTGTAAGGTGTGTCTCTAAACTCATCTGATACACAGGCTTAAAACACCGGCACAAGCTTAACCTACTGTAGCCATTAGTATTAAGTAAGCTAATGCTGATCAATGTGCGTTGTTTTAGAGTGACTTGGGGGGCGAAAGGACCCTGCAGAGAAAGTGGACTTCTTTCTTAAAGGCCCGTTTAGACTGTCCATTTGGCGGTGCTGGCTTGTCACCCCTGGTCCAGGACGCTTTCCTTCTCCAAGACCCAGATAACTGGAGGGATAGCACCTTCTACGCCACATTCACCGCCAACTCGTAAGTTGCATGTGTCCACTTTGTGCGCTTCATTGCTTTGGAAGATGTAAAAAAGTTACACATGCAGTAGGAATTAAGAATAACAGGAAACGTTTTTCTGTATCGGTCACAGGGAGTCCTCCGGTGCTTGCAGCCAGTCTGCTGTCTGTGCATACAAGCTGTCAGACATCAGCCAGGTGTTCAGCGGGAGGTTTTTGGCTGAGATGGATACTGGGACCTGGGAAACATACACAGGAGAGGAGCCATTCCCTCACTCTGGTTCAGTAAGGCTACATTTACATTGCTACGTTTTGGTTTTAACCTCCAGTAAAGGTCCAATGTGTAGGAATTTCTCCCATCTAGCGTTGAGATTATATATCGCAATCAACTCTCTCGCACCACGCAGTTCAAAGTACGTATTACAGCTACGGTAGCCTTCACGCTTCAAAAAGCCGGTCTCTTGCTCTTTTCAATATCCTTTTTTCTTTTTCCGGAGCAGTATGTCCTGTATGTCCCTTACCGGCTAACGTATATCAAGATGGCGCATGAATATGGTGCATCTACCCCAGTTCATGCAACTGCAAAAATATAAAATTTCAAGCCAAAAAGAATACTTGGAATTGATGGTGGTGTTAAATATTCATGAAAAAGGACAAGTTTGTGAACAGATAACGAACAACTAGACACGTTACACACTGGACCTTTAAAGAACACATGATTATTAGGGCTCATTATATTGAGTTTTATTTTAACACTCTCATCAATCATTCAAATCTGTTTCTGTCTTGTTTCCATAGTGCATTAACGATGAACTGCGGGCCAAAGGTGTGATGAGCTCTCTGGACCTCTCAGACAAAGCCCTGCTGTTTGTGAAGAGCCACCCTCTGATGGAGGGGGTGGTCACACCGATAGCTGGCAAGCCTCTGCTGGTCCGCACAGGGATACGATTTTCCAAAATTGTCGTGGACCACGTCACCTCACTGGATGGACGACGGCATCAAGTCATGCTTATTGGCACAGGTGTGCAACTATGTGCAGACATGCCTTTACACCAATTACACAAATCACACACAAGGTGTATTGACGGATGACCTGGCTTCATTTTTCTCCCTCAGACTCTGGTTGGCTGCAGAAGGCAGTGAGGTTTGATGGTGAGGACGGCCGCGTCATCGAGGAGCTGCAGCTGTTTCAAACTCCTCAGCCTGTCAACTTTCTCCAGCTCTCCTTCAGAACAGTAAGGCTCAAGTCACTAGTTTGTTTCAAATTCAAATCTAATATGGTAAAAAAAAATCTTAAGGGAGTTTAACCCTTGTGTTGTCCTTGAAATATGGGTTTCTTGACAACCAAACTGCCCCAAAATAACTTGGATGCATGCATGTACAGTACGTTGTATGGAACACATACAACATATACACCCATGCATCCATGTTCTTCGCAGGTAAGATTAATGATTACTTCCATTTTGAATTTTGTTTTATTTAATTTCATGACATTTGAAAAATAAATGTTTAAATGCTAGAAAAATAAACCAGTCGGTGATTCACTCAACATCCTCTGACAATCTTCCTTTTTTTCAAACTCAAAAATTAGGTATAATGTCATTTTATTAGGTTTATTGACCATGAATTTAAAAAAAAGCATTAAAAAGAAGGACAAAAATGTTTTAAAAAGCGCCAAAAGCATAAAAAGCGTCAGAAAAAGTAAAAAAACAAACAACAACCCATTTTTCAATTTTTGACCCGGAATGACAACTTCATGGATGACGGTGATGACAACACAAGGGTTAAGTAACCCCTTGTTGTAGGGAGACAGCTCTAAACTCTTTGTTTCTGTAGGGCCAGCTGTACAGTGGCGCCAATAACATTGCTGTTCAAGTTAATGTAAGGGACTGCAGCCGCTACACATCGTGCGATGACTGCCTTCTTGCCAGAGATCCATACTGTGGCTGGGACAAGTTTAGAGCCCAGTGTGCGTCTGTTGTTGGCGCACTACTCGGGTCTATGTTAGTCAAATCTCTTATGATCTTTCAAGAACGTGTTTTTCTCAGGAGTAATTTTGTGTTGTGAGCGTCCTACTGAAAGAAGTATTTCTCTTCTTGCAGGATTCAGAGTTTGACAGATGGAGACATCCAGATGTGCCCAATCACCGAGTGTGAGTTAACCATTCACACGTGCTCATACGCTCCACGTGATGTGTCTGAAAAAAGGGTTTTAAGCTGACAACAGATTTCTCTTATGACCTATTGTCCATCTACAGACATTAAGAAAGAACCTCTGTTACATTGCAAATTGAAACTTAATTCGACAAGTCTGATTGTGTGGGTGCTTGATTTCTTCCTCAGTGAAAAACAAACCTGCTGTTGTCTACCTCACCCCTGGGTTAGTTCAGTTCCTCCCATGTTCCCCTGAGACAAACCTCCCGATCAGCTGGCACCTCTCTGAAAGCATCCTCCTTACCGGTCCCAGACACACTGTACTTAGCCAGGGTCTCATCATCAGACCTACCGATTCTGATTCTGGCATTTACACCTGTGAGACCGTGGAAACAGTAAAGGGGAAAGTGCACCGGAAGACTGTGGTCCAGTACTTTGTCGAAGTTCAGGACACTAACACTCTTTTCAGGACAATGAGGGTGGCTGTAATCACCTTGGCTGACTTAGCCTGCTTGCTGATGTTGCTCATATGCAGCGCCCTTGTGATCAGACACCTAAAAGCAAAAAGACAAAATCGCATCGGTTGTGGCAACCAAAATAACAACAACAACAACAATCAAATGATCACTGTAAGGCCTTTTTGTCACTATGACCAGACTTTGGATCGACACATGGAGGAAGGGTTGGTTCACTGTGACCAGGCAGGGGAGCAGAGTGTGGAGGCTGGAAATGTTATATCTATACTCGTTCTCCCAGAATGCCCTGTGGCAAAAGTGGCTGAGGAGGAGTTGGAGGCAGACAATGACAACAGGTGCACATTTATTGAAACCACAGGATGATCCCCTCCTTTTACAATTAGCATGTATGTATCTATAAACACAAAAAATAAAACAATACACATAATATCTAAGGTGAGTGAGATTATTCAGACTGCAGCCTTGGAGGAACAAAATGTAATAAATAAATAGTAAATAGTAGTGCATTTTGATGTTTAGGGTCCACGTCTAATACCAGGGTACATCAAGTCAATTGTATTGATGTGCAGGGACTTTACAATTAATGATAATGTAAATATAGCAATACCAAAGAGAAACACAAAGATAGAGAACCATATTTACCTATGGTTAGTCTCTGACCTCCAAATGCTGTAACGATCTATAAGGTGCATCCAGTGGATCCAGTGGTGATCTCTTTTCTAAGTCTGATTTAAATTGTTTTCTCTGTTGACTTAAGCACAGGTGAGAGAAAAGGTAAAGTAGGAAAGTTCCTTAGAAAAATTATCCTGACAAAAAAATAAATAAAATAAATCACCCAGAAAAACAAGTGTATGTTGTTGTAATATTCACTTAGACCAAAAGACGCTGTGCACTACAACAGATTAAAATACATTTTAGGCCAAAAGAAAGACATGCCAGTAAAACATACCTTGCTAACAGATAATATATGTACCTAGTGTTTAGAGTGTTGCTGTTCAATGGTATATGCTCAGAAGATTGACCCTAACCCTGTACAGCAATTTAAATGGACGCCCATATTTGTTTAATGTATTGTTTATTATATTGAAAGACAAAGGTGTGCCAAAAAATGTGGTTCCATTCATTCAGGATTTTACTATGGCCTTTCCATCGGACCTTTATTCTTCAGAGAAAAAAATCTGTCTTATTTGTTCTTTTTACATTGGTCATGTTTTTTTTTTTAAATATACGGTCTGTAAACCATTACTTAGTATATTTTGTTTAGTTTATTAGTTGATAATGTTGTGGACAGTCCCCCTTAATTAACTGTACAGTAAAAGGAAGAGCTTTAGCCTATACAGTCCCCTATTTAATCAATATTTACAAAAATAATTAAGGTGTAAGCAGGCAACTTTTAAAACAAGGGTTGACATCTAACTAGCCCACTTCAGAACCAGGCAAGATGTGAACGCAATTTTTCAATGAGTGATGAGGGTTATATTTACCCTGTCTGTTTGTACACCTCCAATCCCGCTCCACACTCATTTATTATACAAATATGTTGGTTGTATTTAATCTAGTTTGAAATGTCAAGTGAAATATTTTTTGATCTTGAACTTTAAAAAGAAGTTAATCAGATGAGATGAGGTTCTATGATCTGTCTGACCTTTGTACCACTTCCAATGTTTAAATTGGCACTTAGTTTCAGAGTTTACTCAGTCTGGCTCCTGTGGTTTGTATTGGCTAGAACCAAAAAGGCTTAAATATACAGGCACAATGTTGTCAGGTATGTTCAGCCTAGGTCAAGAACATAAGTAGGGACAACAGGAAACAGCTGGGGAGGCAGAGAGGCAGGAGGGGCTGATGGGGCAATCAGCAACAGGTGTGCAGAGCATGGGAAGCACACTGAGGGCACCTAGTGGACACATGAGGGATATCAGCCATTTAAAAATATGTAACCCACATGTTCACACAAAGACAAAAGAGACCACTGTAGAGGAAGCTTTTCTTGTCAGCAGCAGGGTTCGTGTATCAATGAACACAAGATGAAACGAATGAAGACGTTTTGAGAATTAAACTAAAGTTTGGTCTTTGAGCATTTATTATGTTTGCCAATATAGAGAAACACAATTTCACAGGTACATTCAGCACATCTGAAAAAGTCTTTCTGACCTAAAGTCTAAAAATTAACACATTATACACTGAAGAAACTCTGTTAAAGCCAACCTCCTCAATTTATCTTTAGCCTGCTGACTGTTGAGTAAATACCATAAACAGACAAAATTAGTTTACAGCCACCCTTCTGCTACTGTTCCCAACCTTAGCCTAAACACCTGTTTTCTGCAGGAGACAGAAACAGACACAGTTCAGATAGTTGTCATTGCCCTTCTCCACCGTCTCTGTTCAAAATAAAAAATGGGAGGAGGTGCAGCTTGAAAAAGAAAATAACTCCAACTGGCTCAAAGTTTAGATGCCAGCTGCCTTACTCTGGTGCCATCAAGTCTACACATGAAGAAACTAAATCTTGTGGAATTATTAAACAATCATTAAAACAATAAAATTTGCCATTACACCACATCATCAAGTCTTAGCTTGCATCCTTACTTGGCTCTAAGGGGTATGTAGCCCTTCCCCTTAGCCCTACACCTTGATCAAAATGAGTATTGGTACAGCCTTTACTCTCACGTGAACGTGCAAAACTAAGGGCTGAGGGTAAGGGGAAGGGGTAAGACATAGAAATGAGATGCAGCCTTAATCTTCAAAGCCATGTAAAACAAAAAAAAAAAATTAAATAAAGGCTGGGAATTTGTTTAAATCTACAAATTCACTATGCAGTCTTCCGTAGCATCCCATACATTAGCTGCACTGTGGACCATTGCACTGAACTCTAAAAGTAGCAAAATGAGCTACAAATATTACATGATTGTTACATGATGATATTACAGGACAACTTTTTTTTTTAAATCAATTCATCAGTTTGAGTAATCTTTTAAGAAAGTAAAGTCAAAATCCTTTGATTCCAGCGTTTTAATTGTGAATCATTTTTGGTTTCTTTACTCCTCTATGACAATAAACGGAATATCTTTGAGTTGTGGACAAAACGAGACATTTGAGGACGTCGTCTTGGGCTATGGGATCACTAATCAACGTTTTTTAAATTTGTTTTACCACTTTCTGGCATTGTATAGATCAAACAACTAATCAATTAATCAAGGACATAATCAACAATCAAAGTTGCAGCCCTAAAGGCATTTAAGGGCTGGAAACTACAGTACATGTCCAGCCAGGATGGAAAGCTACATTTTCTACAGTTGTTTTTAATTTAACAGTAGCCAGTAGTAATGTCAGAGTGAAGCTTCAACAACCATTATTTTTCACTTGTTGACACAACTAGATGGCGAACTTGGTTTAAAGAACAATAATGAAGGAATGGCAATGTGCTCAACCCTTTGATGAACAGAGAGCGCCATCTAGTGAGCTCAGAAAACATAGAAAATGGTTCACGAAGGGTCAGCGTAACGCTTATCAGTTAAATTTTCTAAGCACAAACGGACATTTGGAAAAACAGAAAAATGGGTTCCAATATCAAATTTTTCATTTTTTCCCGCCTTGACAAATTAAAAAAATTGGATCTTTAACCTGTTTTTCCAATTTTCTGTTTTTTTTCAGAGGATCTGAAATTTAGAAAATTACAAAATTGTGTCTGGGCCCCAATTATTCAATACTGCAATGGTATTCTCTCCCTCGGTCGCCTAGCTGCGCCCTGCCCCCCCCCCCTTCCCCCACTAGAAACCATCAGTTGCAAGCACCTCTGACCCCAAAGTCTATCAGTTTTTTTCATTTTGGTCCATATGCAGTTAATGACCTGCATATTCCGCAAAGTAGAGGAAGAGAATACCATTGCGGTATTGAATAATTGGAGCTCAGACGCAATTTTGTAATTTTCTCAATTTCTGATCCTTGGAATAAAAAACAGAACATTGGAAAAACAGGTTAAAGATCCAATTTTTTTCATTTGTCAAGGTGGAAAAAAATGGAAAAATTGGATATTTGAACACATTTTTCTGTTTTTCCAAATGTCCGTTTGTGCTTAGAAAATTGAACTGACCACGAATCTTCATTTAACCATCACTACCATTTGGACTTTACCAGCAGCCGCTGTTCAATTACTAGAGCTACTGACAATCTGCATTACACAGCTCATGTTACTACAGGGCCTGATGAAGAATGCTCAAAACGGTTCTTTAGAGACATAATGACAGTTTGACAACCTCACATCTGATTTGGACTGATACTGACTGTGTTGTAGCTGTATGCTTGACTCACAACCAATTTTTTTTTTAAAGTGCCCAGCTTGTGTTTTTTCTACATCTCTCAAGGCTGCATCTGCTTTTTCCTTCCTCGAGAGAGTTTTTTGGTACAGTGCTGTTTTCATGTAAAATGAACAGAATCGCAGCTTTTTCAGTTTAGTGTTAATGATTAGGATTTTTTTTACTTGAGCCTGTCACGTAAAATGTCTGTATACGTTCCTAAGGTCACTGTAAGACTTTTTGCTGCCGAAGCTAATGAAGCGTTTGTGAATATGAAACTGGCTTCCCCGACGCTGGGACTGCCAGATCCCTAAAAACAGTTTATGCAGACCGTTGATAGGCACAAGAGCTGCGTGACTCTGTGTTGCTGCAACACCACGACGACAAAACTCCGTCCGGTTGCAAATTTCTCTGCTAAAACTTGATTCTGCCACTCGAAGCATTAAATACGCCCTGTTCCACATTCTGTATCACACATTTTGTGGGAACAGAATGAAAAACTCTATTTATCTGTGGCCAGGTACCTTAGATATTACTACTCTGTTAGATTGCAAAATGTCACTCTAGCTGATGCACTGTTCTTAACCCTGATTTTCTTCTCCAAACACCAGTTGACAGAGAGAAACAATGGTGTTGCAGAGCTACAGGTGGTACCATGACCTGACCTCTCTGACACACCTCTCACTAACCCCGATTTCAATTTTTTTTAGGTTAACAGTTCTTCTTCCAGGATCTCTAGCAGTGGCCTAACCGTGTGGGCATCTCTGTTGTAGGTGTTTCTGATGCTATCCGATTTGGACCTCTGCCATCTCATCTCTCAGTACAAGCAGTAGAGCTCATTCTTCCTAACAGAAAGCTATCCAGCTTTTTCTTTCCTAAATTTTGCAAAGTTGACACATGGGTTAAAACCAGGTGTAAAAAGTATGATTAGGATAATGGAAATACAATTGAGGGAAAAACAGTTGTATCACAATGGTGAAGCAACATTGGTTCACAAATGATTTCTTTTTGGATCAAGACTACTGTCAGCTAGTGTAGGAGCCAAAGCCCTACTTACTGAAATAATTCCAAAATGGAGATTTCCTACCAAAATCTCAAGTATAGTGGTTTGCATTCAAAATGCAACATGCCTACATTTGACAAAAGCTCTGCTTATTGTACTGAGGTATAGAATGTGCACGCGCAAGCGACTTGACCTGTCACCCTTTTTGAGATTATGTTTACAGCACCTCCACACATTGGACTTTAGTAAAGAGGACACCCACCAGACACACCACAGTCTGAGGACCAACTGGTAATGTATTATGTCGCAGTGCAAAAGGCACAAATTCCTGATGACATGCTAACAACCACAATGAGAGCAGCAGAGACACTCAGTGAGGTGATTGGTTAACCCTCACTGTAGACTAAGCTTACAGAGCAGCAAGGCCATAGCAACACACACACACACACTCAGAGATAAGAGAAAAACAGGAGTTGTGCATGTAGAGTTCAGCAATTATTTTGATATAGTTTTTCATGAATTATAAGAATGTGATATGTTTCCCATATCAGGTAACAAATTGGATAAATAGAGGTCAAATTGGAAGTACTTAGGTTTGTTCTATAGGCCTAAAAACTTTAATTAGTTAATTAGGTTAGTATAACTTTGGGTTGCAAACTAAAGATAAAAAGAAAATAAACAACATATTTTTGTTTAATTCGTCTTAGTTTATTGGTTATATTGAAAGTCTGACATAAAACATCCGTAAACTATTTTTGGGTAAATACAGGCATAAATGATCCATTCAAAGACTTCCTAGAAACCTGGTTTGAAAAGGGGAATACCTTAATTTGTATTTTTCTAGACTCTTGCAGTTGCTGCATCTTTCCTGGTGACCTGTGTAAGTTGTGTAAGGTTTGTGTAAGTGCTGAGATGGGGTTTGAAACCATGATGATTAAATGTATCAACAACTTGGAGATATGATTAAGACTAAATATCTGAATGAAAATGTTTAATGTTGATGTGACTGCTTAATGATGTCCATTATGAGTAATGTACTGAGACAATGATATACACATATTCATTTAATATTTACTCTCATATTTATATGTTTACACGAAAAGTAAAATATAATATAAGTTAAAGATAACTCTTATAAACAGTAAAAGATAATACTTTTATACCATAAAGATAATAATATATAATATACTAGTATACTTTATAAATAGAAGGGATAACAATTCAGTCAGGAAAAGCTTAGAGGAAACAAGAGCTTTAGAGAGAAGTGCCCTGGATGCCAGTCTATGAGAGACTGGCTCAGGTTACAGCAGGCGTGTCCAGCGAGGAGGAGTCTGCCACAAGACCTTGTGTCTCTGAGCTTTCAGCACACCAACATAAAAAACTTGAATTGACTCAAATGCCTAAAAGTTTAGAAAAAACAAGAAGTTGCCTTTCAGGCCAGTTCCTGCTGGTACCAGAGAGCTAAAAGCACTTTTGAATTAGGACAATAGGTTTCCTATTGATGGATTGTATAGGAGTTACATTTAACAGTTACTTTCAATCGGAAGTCAATTATATTTGACCTACTTCTTGCTTTTATCTGAGGGAATTTCCCCACTGGGGGCTAAATAAAATCTTTCTTATGTCATAGCTGATAAACAAACAGTTGGTTTTTGATTTCAAAGACAAATTATGTCATTTTTAGGAATAACTAATTTGGATTTCAAAGACAAAAAAGTTAGTATCAGAATTTTGTCAAATGCTTACAGATGCTATTTGTAATCTGACATATTTGGGTTAAAAAGAATTAGGATTTTTGTACACAAAACATATGTTTATGAAATATAATGTTTTATTGTCAACAAACTGCCCGACCAATATATAGGCCTACAAGTCCAACTGAAATGATTAGTTGCTAATTCAATTAATTGACAGAAAAACTGCTTTGATCGTTTCCAGTTTCAAGAAATGTGAGGACTTTTCGATATTGCTGTTTTTTTTTGTACCTTAAGTACATATTTTTAATGGAATATTGGTGGTAACAGAAAATGTTTACTATAACTATCTGTATGAACCTTGTTTAATTGACTAACCCCAATGTAACAATATTTTTGAATCAATGATGACATAGATCAAACTTTGAAAAGCAGTGTGTTTAAATGCTCCTTCTTACAGAGGCTCAAAACAGCCAAGAAGGGGACTAGACACACACACACACACACACACACACCCACACACACTGACACACACACCCGAAACAATGGTAAAGATTGTTTCCAACGATTTGTCAAGTGCTAACGACCTCTGACAATAGAAGACATGGACATGGAAGACGCTATTTGCAAAAAATATATGTAATCATTAAAGTAATTTGTGTATTGTGATTAGGTTGTAATCAAAAGGGTGGAATGTAATGGGAAAATTACATTTAAGCACAATTCCTTATATTTTTATGTTTAATTCGTACTTTACTTCTCTCACAAATGCTGAAAGAGTTTATCTCATTTCCCACATGTAGATTTTGATTCTAACTTTGTGAGACATCCAGTCTGGAACATTTTGTGAGCTCTGTTTGCCTGAACCGATAAAGGTACAAGGTCACCCCAAAACTATCTCATGTTTTCCCATGCCAGTTAAGATGTAACTGGGGGGTGAAAGTCATACAGGGAGGAGGAGGTGAGATGACTCCAAGATGTCTCTTGCATTTCTCTGATTGTCTTCATGTGTATCAGATTGCCTGTCAAAATTGTAGCTTCATACTAAGCCAAGTGCGTATGTGCTGTCACTCTGAAGATGTATAAAAGCCTGGTGTTTCTGTTCACTCATTTGAGAAACTGACTCCACACTGGGCTGCGGCCTTTTGTGAAGTCATGTTGATCCTATATTTGCAAATATATCTTTTTTAATAAAATACAAAAACCCAACTTGGTTTTAGTCTCAGTCTGTCTTATTTGTTTCAATTTACTAAATTCTGAAAACTCTCCCCCCTGCTGCAAAGGAAACTTCCACTACACTACAGTGAGGTCTTATTCTGCTTACATCTAAGAATTATTGGACCTGATACAAGCATTATAGAGCATTCCTCAACACAGAAATATACAGCTGGATAATTGCATACGTCAATCCAAGTTCCACACTAGATGGCAGCATGGGATGTGTGTGGGCGAGCTGTGTGTGTTTTGTCAGCAGTTGCAGAGAAAGTGCAACATTAGTATTTGAAAGTGGCCTTGAACTGAGCTCTGTGCTAATGTTGTAATTAGTTCTCAAGGGACAGAATCTGCTCTCTTACTGTCTGCTGGTCCTCCCTTTTTTGTCTCTCTGTCTTTACTCCTCTACTCTTTCCCCCTGTGTCTTTCTCTTTTCTCTGTCTCATCTCTCTATCTGTCCCTTTCCTTTTCCAGTCTTTTTTGTGTGCCTCACATTGTTTCTCTCTCTCTCCCCCTGTGTCTAAGGCAGGGCTGTGACTGGAATAGCTGTTCTCTCCTTTGGGAGCATTTTGTGGAAAGTCAACAGACACGTCAAAGTTAGAGACGAGGGAAGAGAGCATGTGAGAACAATTGAATTAGGAAAAAACAAGGGATACAAACACTTTGCAATCTGAAGAACAAAGGCGACAGAAAAGGAAAGTAAAGACACCAAATTATTGACAACTAGGAAGAAATGTAAAAAATGCACGCAGTGGTTCGACAGTCCACGCACACATACTGGAAGTGCACACACTCACATATTACCTCGGGCACCTCGTTTACGTACTACCCGGTCTGATCCAGTTCCGTGCTCCAGAGTCTGTTATGCTGGTGTGTTGGCGCAGAGGCCGGGAAGCAGGATTCAATCAATATAGGCTTTGAAGGCAGACATACCTACACCGGGTTATTAGGAGTGAACCAGCTGGCTGCAGCTTCTGCTAATATTAAATTGGACCATTCTGTGCTTTAATAATATAAATATCACAAAAGATTAAAGGCCTTTCATTGACAACCAGTGTTGATAATATATATTAATTATGTACAGCCCTAAGTCATTAGTGAAAGCAGATTAAAGTGTGGGGGGAAAGATACACCTTCATATGTTCAACAGTTTGTACACAATCAACTGGTAACTAACTGATTTATGCAGTCAAAGTCTACAACTGGTAGAGATCACAATCTGTATAATTAATCAGCAGGGGTACTTTCTTCGTTGAGTTTGAACTTTCTTTCAACCGTGTTTGATACATTAAAGCAATCAGCAGGAATTGGTTTTTCTTTTACAATTCTCGGAAGCATGCACATCTAAATGTACTGATGGTATTTTTAAGGCTGATATCATTTGCTGCCACATGATGGCAGTCATGTCTAACTAATAATGAACAGTGAAAGGCAAGCCGTAAACCTGAGGAAAAGAAATGTAATCTGGATGGGCTTTGAGATATTTTTCAAAAAGAGTTATATCATCTATCAGCAGACTTGTGACTGTATCATATTATTTATCAAAGACTTATTATGCTTATTTGAGTTTTTCTCAACTAACTATTTCAACTAAGAATAGGGTCAATGAAATTGGACAACCGTTTTGGGCTTTGATAATTGTAAGATTATTTTAAAATACTGATTGGTCACGATGATTGCACAAACTTTCATTCCTTTTTTTGGATAATTTTCCTTTTTGGCATGTTCACCTTTATTTGACAGTCTGACCGCTTGGCTCCCAAGGTGCTCCAAAGGTTATTACATTACTGAAATATTCTCAAATAACAATCTCTGCCTAGAAGGGATATGCACAGAAAAACACCGATCTGTGTTCTTTTTGGCTGAACACAGCCCATGTTTGACTTCAGATGTAACCACCTATTTTTTCACAATAAAGAAATGAGAAACTTTAAAACGTAATGGGTTAAATAGTTGACAACTCTATGTTCTGTAATTGTAATGACGGATCTGCATGCTCGTTGACTAAATAAATTGGCACTGCTCATTATTACATGTGGGATACATTTATTTAATTTTTCTTTTTACAGAAGACATTTTAACTCGACATAGAAGGAAAGGCACAGGTGGTACTAATAACATTAATAATTGGCTCTCATCTGTTCTCCCAGTAAACCATGATAGTGTGACAGTGAGCCAGCATGCACGATGCAGGAACCTGAAACTGAAGCGCCTAAATAAAATAAAATACAGCCATCATAGTTTTATTATTTACACCTGTGCTTATCTATAGTGAGATACAGCTTTGAATTGGTTACATTGCTTGGGTATAAATCACACAGACTAATTGATGATGAGGAGCAGCTGGGTAGGCAGGTTTCCAAATCTGGGGCTCTACGCAGTAGGGAAAACTCAGTGGAGGCAACCAGTGGGCAGGAGAGGAACAACAGCAACAGGAACCTTCTCTAAGAGAAAGTTTGAACCTGTTTTAAGTTCTGAAGCTGAAGAGGACAGATATGGAGACTCTGCAGGAGGCCTCATGTGGCCTGATTAAAATTACTACCTTGTCTTGCTATTGAGTGCCTATTGAGTAATGTAGCAACTTTTTCAAACTACTTAGCATGTAGAGTTTACTTTTGAATGTGTTCTGTAACTTCCAATGCATCATAAATAATAAGTATTAACTCCACAGAAAATCAAAAGAAAAAAGTTTGTATTAAGTGAGTATATTTTAAGGCAAGGCAGCTTTATTTGTATAGCACATTTTGGCAACAGGGCAATTCAAAGTGCTTTACATAAAAACAATTAAAAACAGATAAAATACGAGAATAAAAGTTACAGTGCAGTATAAGAAATAAAACATTAAAGAGCAGTTAAAAATATAAAAGCAGATAAAATTCGAGATTTTAGGCTGCCAGTATGGGACAATGTATAAGCCGTTGGTCTATACCCGTAATCCACCTGCAATCCTTGCCGTTCCCAGAACGGGCCGGTCCCACCGGTCTTACTTTTTAATTCTCTTTATATGCTTATATAGATTATCATACAGTTTCAACAATGCAACTTCAGTATAAGAAATGAACAATTATTTAAAGAAAGGCAACATCAAAAAGAAAGGTCTTCAGCCTTGATTTAAAAGAACTGAGAGTTGCGGCGGACCTGCAGTTTTCTGGGAGTTTGCTCCAGATATGTGTCCATGCAATTCATAGCAATTTTACTTCTCATAACCCAACCATGACAACAGTTCTTAAACCAAGCAAGTGAACATGAGGTGAGCACACGGAGCAGACTGTCCTGATAAAAGTAGGGCTGCGCCGATCCAATACTGACTCAAATGGCTGTTTAAGTTTCGACCAATTTGTTGTTGCATTTAAAAGGTTTACACTCTCAGTTCCTGCGAAGACTAGCACCTGCTATGGTGGTTTGTCGTGTCTCTTAAAGTATTCATGATGGAAAAAAAAACAGAGTCAGCCCAGTGCAGTTATGAAAGGAGTGTTTACTGATTATTCATCTCCAGCAGAATTTAAACGGATAGCGCTTTAGTGAGTCCTGGTACATCTGAGAAACATGGCTGATGTGGTATTAACTGATATTTTAACCCAAAGCAGCTCAGCTTGGTGCATCCACTAAGGCAGTGGTTCTCAAACTTTTTTCATTAATGTACCCCCTATTAGGTCTATATAAAGAGGAACAGCCTTGTAATGAAAAAAACTAAATGCTGATGGGAAAAAGACACAAAAACTGTAAAAAAGACAAAACCTTGGAAAAAGATGGTAGAAAGAAGAAAGGAAGTAAGGCAAGAATAAGTCGAAAATAGTATCAAAAACTTCAAAAACAAGTACATACCTTCGAAAAAAAGTAAGGCAAGAATAGGTCCAAAGAAGGCGACAAAAGTGTCACATTTTTGGTAGAAAGAAAAAAAAAAGTCTACATAAAGAGGAAGAATGTTCTGGACAACAGCCTTGTAACTATTAAACATTTTGTTCAATATCAAACGTACCCCCATTTGAGAAACACTGCACTAAGGCTTAGTGTGGTACAATATGTCAATTGAGGACAGTGATTTCATTATGTGTGTGTGTGTGTGTGTGTGTGTGTGTGTGTGTGTGTGTGTGTGTGTGTGTATGTGTCTGAGTTCTACATCCAAGAGTAAGTAAAAAACAGTTTCAGCCTGCAGTTGAGATGTGTGTCATTCATATATTAATGTTACCATGTTACTGATTTATTTAAAGTCAAACTGAGCCTCCAAAGGAAACACGCCTCTGCAACGTCAAATTGACACAGTACTCTTCCTAACTGTTTGTGTTCATTTGACTCCTGCTTTCATCTTTATCTCTGGCCATCTTTCTCCTTTTCTTCCTCCTTCTCTCCTTTGTTGCCTGTCCATCTGAATTCCATAACTTGCTAACGAGGGCAGGCCCATAGTGTCCATCCTCTATCAATGATAGATTACAGCGATTACAACGTTACCAATTTTAAAATGAGGTCAGACCCTCAGCTCTTTTAGAGACAAAAGGAGAGAAATGGAGATGTAAAGAAACTATAAAAGACCTTTTCCATGCCAACCCCTTTCATTCTCTGTTCCCACTCTACAGTAAGGCCTATATAAGGGATGTGACATGAATTATAACCTGATGAGATCCTATAGGCAGCTCAGGGGAGCCTTTGCACAGTAAAACCCCTGGAATGACCCTCCCTCCTGACATTTCCCCTAAATATATGCAGGCATGTCCCTGAACGGTAAAGCCCCCAGCCCCCTCAGAATGACCCCTTTGGATATTACCTCAGGTTTATCCAGGCATATTCTAGGAAAGACTCTGCATGACCCCTGCATTTATTAATGCTATGGTCACTAATAACAGTCAGGTAAGTCCCAGGGCAACTTTTATTTGCTTCTGGGGGCCCTGGGATGTTAAACTAATTCTAATGATGCATATCCAAGGCCAGTCGTTTTATGGACATGTCAGGATGTGGTTCAAAGTACAACGGTTTTATTCAGGTGTGACGTAAATGGCCCTGTGTTAAGGCCCCTGGTGTTTCCAAAGACCCCTCAGGATAGCACATTAATTAAATACAGGCATGTCAAGTGACAGCCTTTTTTATGGCATCTTTAAGTATTAATAACAGGGCACCAACTTGTCATTGCCTTTCTGGACTATTATGGCATTTTACAAAGTGTGTCCATGACAGACAAGGTCAGAAACTTGATAACAAATCAGCCAAATCGAGTAGAAACCACTCGTTTTACCGCTTACAACATTTTAAACTCAAAAGCAACATTAACAGAATTGGAAAGGATCCTATGTTTGAATTGTGTGCTCTGAAAAAAGCTATAGGATTTTTATATCATGGCTTCGATTGGTAACCTGTACTAACCGATTTGTTTTTTGAGGGGAAACTATCTTACACTTGGCCAGCATCAGGCCAACGTCAATTCTTGTTTTTCACCAGGGCCCCTGAGGGAATGTCAGGGTAGTGGAGTTGTCGCTCTTCACTTTGCTAAGTGGGGGACAGGAAATGTGAGACAGGGGAAGAAAGAGGCAGTGACAGTAATGGGGCAGAAAAAAAGGGAGAGAGAAGAGCAAACAGAGAGGGAGGTGGGATATGAAACCAGCAGACTATCAAACACGGTCTACCTGTCTACCACTACCCCATTGCAACTGTGTGTCTGTGTCTCATTCAAGCCAGCTGTTAAACAGTAATAGTTTTTTTAATGGGATGACAGTGGACAGCCTGAAATGACTCAACAACATGTGAGCCCAAATTGTTTTCCAGTAAGGTCTACTTTCATGTTCTACCCTGCACACAATTTAGTGTTGTCCGTCCGTGATATTTTTAATATCTTGTATCCAGGTTTCTTTTTCTAAACAGATCTTAAGGGTGAGGATGCAATTCAGTTCATCGGTCACAATGAATGCAGTATTTATGTTTGTGGGTACATTAAATAGCACAATTGGACAGTAAAGAGAAATATGTACAGTATATTCTTGAAGTACTGTCAGGACTGAAGAGGAACAATTGCAGTGACCAATAACGCTTTCAGTGTACATTATAGGTGTAATAAAAAAAAATGTATAGATTGAAAAAAATGTAAACCTATCCTTTAAGATGAATAACAGTCCTGTCAGTGCTCAGCGAGGTCCTGATTCCGCTGCTGCTGTCAGCACCACAGGAGCTGTCCAAGGTACTGAGCCCACTTTTCACCAGCTGGAATTATTTGGTGGTAGCGGGAGATATTGAGCCTGTTTAATCATCACATACTTGGTAGTGTGGTGATACAGTTCCATTCCCTGTACTCCTGGTTGGAGAGTAATTTCCTAGTGAGACTTGTCAAATCTTGTACTTGTTCCTTAGTACCGTTAGTGCTTCAAGCAGTTGTTCTGTCTGTTGTTCTTACAACTTTAGTGTAAAGACTGGTCAAGATGATAATACTAACTTTTGAGTGCCTCCTCTGCCCTGTGTCTTTCTTCTGTGCTTTGCTCTAAACTTGAACATTGTTTACAGTCCATGATGCCGTTTTCTTTGTTTCAGGAATTTTCTATAAATGAGCGTCAGTATCTTGAAACAAGACAGAATAAGGCACCATGGGCTTATCTGTGTTTCCAGCTGTAGTCAATTTATATGTGAAGAGGTGGAGAGGAGATTAATATCTACAAATAAGGGAGAAGCTCAGAGCCAGCAGCTAACATACAGTATATGTATACATATAGTTAAAAACAGAACTTCTGAACACAGACAATGTAGAGAAAAAAACACAAAGGAGATGAGTTGCAGTGAATTGCTCTATCTGGACTTTGTGGGTGAAATTGATATACATGTGTACACCCAGAGCACAAACTGGACGTAATCCAGATGTCACACCATCAGGAGGACCTCATTATGACAAGCACAAGTCCACTTCAAATAAGCTTGAGAAGCTAGCTGTCCGCCTGACTCTGACTGGGGTTATATTTAATCAGGAAACATCCATAATAAACACAAGATCAACAAAAGGATTGTATCTGCAAGGAAGTTCTGATCTCAATAGGCTATTGTCCAGGTGATGACACTTCTAGCTCCGACGTCTAAGACGGTCAGAAATGTATTAATCATAAAAAAGAATTCTGAGAATGTGTGTACTTTGTCTAGTAAGGTCTGTCATTTATTTTATTTAGTCAATGGAATTGCAATGCAAATGCAGGTTTTTAAAATAATGTCAAAAATGAATAAATCACTAGTAAATTCTTAGAATTTGTTCTTTGTCTAGACAACATATAGATGCCTGTAATTTATTTTATTGAGTCAACCTGGGTTGACTCAATAACATGACTTTTCTAAACTGGAAGTGGGCTAAAGATGAATCTGAATCAGGTTTGTCACTGCAGACACATACAATACAATATTCAGGGCAGTTGTCCACAGCACAGTGCCTGATTAGATATATCTATGATCAGCTTGCAACACCAGGGGTTCAAAACATTAAACTACAGTAAAGAAATTAAATAATTTCAACATAGAAATTCCTGTAATTTATTTTCACAAAGATCAATACACGACAAACTGATGTTTAAATGTGTTAAATTTTGCATTGACTGCAATGGAGTAGATTAACTTCTTTTTAAATTCACTTTTTTATGGAGTTATTCCTATCTTTATTCAAGAGCGCATTCTTTCAATTTGAGAGCATTTCTCACTGATATTACGTTCAGATTTTGTAATAATTTCCCGCAAAACCTTGCTCTCACACTCAAATGGTCATGCTCGTGCTTGGATTTGCTCTGCTTGTGCTCAAACTTTGTGCTCGGACTCACATATGTTGTTCTGTGGACAGATTTCCTGCTCTCAGCTTTGAACCTTCTCCTCGCACTCAGCCTGATTCTGCGCGCTTGCAAATCTGCTGCTCTCGGATCTCTCCTGCGCGCTTGGATTTTTCTGTGTTACAACACTATCAAAATTCCACAACCAATAGAATGCCAGGTGTAGTGTTGACCAATGAAATGATCCCTGCCCCGTTGAGGGTGCGTTCGTTTTATGTGAGAACATCCGTTGCGGCTGGCTCCTCTGTAACCATGGGTCTGTAACCCAAGTTTATTTAACCCCGCCGTCCATCGCTTTATTATTAGTATATGTCAATAATGTGCACAGAATGGTCGACGGTCTTTCACCTGCACCTATCAGGAAACGGGAGAAATCTTTGAAGTGGGACATATCAAGTTACGTAGCTACAGAACTATGAGGGTGAGTAACATAAATTAGCACATAGCATATGGCGCTAGCCACAGCTAGCCTAGCTTGATGTCCGTAAACAAATAGCTTTTCTTTGTATCGGTAGTTTAGCTAGCTAGATAGATTGAACGACATACTGTATGACGGACAGTATGTGTGTATTTACAACTGGTATTTAATGACCCCACTTTGTAATTTGTCCTCGTTTGGTTAACCATGTTCCTGGGGATTTGGCTAATTTCAGACATGCTAACATACAGCCTAGCTTGATGTCCGTAAACAAATAGATTTTCTTCATAGTTTAGCTAGATTGAACAACATATGACCGACAGTATTTGTATTTTTCCTCGTTTGGTTAACCTCTCCTTCCTGGAGATTTTGCTAATTTAATGTTAGAGCCAATAGTAAAACCTAAACTGTAATATAACTGAAAGAACACCAGAAACTGGATTGTTTGTGTTCGTTTTTGCATCACTGTTGTGTGTTGTTCATCAGAATTTAGTCTTCATTTCTTCATATAACATTAGTTTGAAAATGATGGATTCATATCAGTCTGTATAAAACGTTGTAATGTTAAGTACAATGTTATCACTATAATAAAAACAGATCTAGAATAATTTGCTCCTTAAATAGCAGTTTTTTTAATGAATACAAAGCAAACTGAACAGAAAAAACAAGCATTTTCTTTTCTTTTCTTTTCTTCCAGTTGAGAATGAAGGGCTCGACCAATGCTGCATCATAGCAGCAGAGTCTTATCACCAGCCCATGAAAGCTAGAAGTCACCCTGCTGCTCCAGATCTACCTACTGTATGACTGGCTACAGACTACAACCATCTGCAACATCAACAGCTGCAATTAAAGTCTTTTGGGGTCATATGGGACTCTGTTGTTCTCCATACTGCATCGTACACTATATTATTTTTCTGTTTTGTTATATTAGTAGTCTACAGACAACACTAAGTATCATTACTTAATCACAGTATATATTATTCTGGTGTACACTGTTGATGTGACTCACTGCTATTGATTATTCGTCACTTTAGCTTGCTACTACCTCATAACTTTGCCTTAATTGCTCTTGTTTAGTTAATTTATTTTCTACTAGTTATATATACCTCCTATTTAATTCAATTATTCTATAACTTGTGTTGCAATACCTGAATTATCCCTCTTGTGAACACTAGGCTTATCTTATCTTTATTTTAGTTTATATCATAACCCTGCTCACAAACTCACCTGTACCTTGGTCATCAGTTTGCCAATATCAATGTTCCTGCTACAGTAAATCCTACAGGCAAAGTGTACTGCTTCACATGAGTATGAACCATATGCTTTTTAGGTTTTGTGTCAAATATTGTGCAGTTGGTTATGAATTACTTATTGTTTTGACAAGGTAAATTAAAGCTGTTGAACAACCTGCAAGTGTCCACTCTGGTAAATTTAATTATACTGTTTTTAGATTTAGATTACAGAAAATGAAAAACCTATTTACCTTGATAAGGGTTTTAATTTGTTGCAAGTATGAACATGGCTTTAATAATCTCATTGCTCTGAAAAACCACAATGATTTAAGAAATATCAGTGATACTTAACATTTATTAATTGATTGTTTATGTGTGCAGACATTACAGGCACCTATTCATGTAAGCAGAGAACAAAATAGTTTGTTCTCTCTTTTATCACTTGGATTATGCAGGTGATGGTGCAGAAACGGGTGAAGTCCTTGTAGATCTCTGGCACTTTGAGGACAGACCGATCCAGCAACTCTCTACTGTTGTCTTTGTATAGTGTGCTCCTATTTAAAACAAATTCATAGACATCAACACATAAGGTATTAGGTGTACATAGCTTTCTTTAACATCATTACTATTATTACTTACCTTACCTTCTCTTCTCTTCTCTGCTTTGGATGTGTGGACATCACAGTAATTGTCTCTCCTGGGCCTTGTTGTGCACCCTGTGAATTTAAGCAAGAAAGAAATAAGTGTATGTAACATGATTTTACAATTAAATTATTATCAGACTTGCCAACGTACTTGGTTTGTGCCACTAATGCCTGCCCTCTGCACACAGGTGAGTACAGGGGGAACCAATGGGATTTTGCGTTTGGAGTAATGTACTGACTGGAACAACACATTAGTGTGGTTGTACAACACTGGTCAATGCACACGGTGCAGCTCAACAGGGGTACTTCAGCCCCACCTGGAAGAAGGGAAACTGAAACAAAATACTTGTTTTTTTTCTGTTCAATTTGCTTTGTATTGATTTCATAAGGGTAAAAATAAATAACTGCTATTTTAAATAGTGTTTTATTATAGGAGTGGAATTGTACTTACAACTTTCTATACAGATATATATATATATATATATATATATATATATATATATATATATATGAATGTTATTGTTAAAATAATGTTATAAGAATTTAGAACATCTAAAAAAAATAAAAACCGATACAAACAATCCAGTTTCTTTTGTTTTTCAGTTATATTACAGTTTAGGTTTTACAATTGCCTCTAACATGTCTGAAATTAGCCAAATCCCCAGGAACATGGTTAACCAAACGAGGACAAATTACAAAGTGGGGTCATTAAATACCAGTTGTAAATACACACATACTGTCCGTCATATGTCGTTCAATCTAGCTAGCTAAACTACTGATTTAAAGAAAAGCTATTTGTTTACAGACATCAAGCTAGGCTAGCGCCATATGCTATGTGCTTAATTTATGTTACTCACCCTCATAGTTGTGTAGCTACGTAACTTGATATGTCCCACTTCAAAGCTTTCTTCCGTTTCCTGATAGGTGCAGGTGAAAGACCGTCGACCATTCTGTGCACATTATTGACATATACTAATAATAAAGCGATGGACGGCGGGGTTAAATAAACTTGGGTTACAGACCCATGGTTACAGAGGAGCCAGCCGCAACGGATGTTCTCACATAAAACGAACGCACCCTCAACGGGGCAGGGATCATCTCATTGGTCAACACTACATCTGGCATTCTATTGGTTGTGGAATTTTGATAGTGTTGTAACACAGAAAAATCCAAGCGCGCAGGAGAGATCCGAGAGCAGCAGATTTGCAAGCGCGCAGAATCAGGCTGAGTGCGAGGAGAAGGTTCAAAGCTGAGAGCAGGAAATCTGTCCACAGAACAACATATGTGAGTCCGAGCACAAAGTTTGAGCACAAGGAGAGAAAATCCAAGCGCGAGCATGACCATTTGAGTGTGAGAGCAAGGTTTTGAGGGAAATTATTACAAAATCTGAACGTAATATCAGTGAGAAATGCTCTCAAATTGAAAGATTGCGCTCTTGAATAAAGATAGGAATATAACTCCATACTTTTTGAGATAAAATTCTTAAATTGTGCACACTAAATCTACAGTGATCTTCGAATGTTGTGATTTTTCTTCCATGAACATCAAATATTTCGTTTAAAAGAAATTGCAGAATTTGTTAACACTCATTTATGCAGTAAAATGCTTTAATGCACTGTGGGCTAAATGTTTTATATATCAAAAATCTGAATAAAAAATTTCTGTAGAACAGTCTGGAGATGAAGTTCATATAGTTGGAAATTTGTAAGTTGAAATCGTTGTTGGAAATTTGCAGGTTGAGATCGTTGTTGGAAATTCGCAGGTTGAAATCGTTGTTGGAAATTTGCAAGTTGAAATTGCATAAGTTGAAATCAACTTACACAAATGAAACCACATACATTCTAGACAAACACTCCTGTGTGGAATACCTGAGGCAGGGTTTGAATCCACGTCTCCTGGTTGTCGGTCGGCATCCCTCCCCACTGGACCATCTCCGGGGCTGATGAACACAAAGATCCAAAGAGAAAGAAGAAACTTCACCTTCATCAACTTTTGTTGCCCCTTAAAAACTCTTAAACATGCAGATAATCCATTAAAACATCTTAAATGTGCAGATAATTCTTGAAAAAAACCTTTCCAAGACATAAGTGATAACCAATCAAAACATTTACAGTTTAATGTATTTATCTATCCATGAAATAACCAAAAACCTGCTTCACAGAAGTAAAGCGACTCTATAAAATTCAACCTTAGTTGAAATTAGTGCTGTCAGTTAAACGCGTTATTAACGGCGTTAACACAAACCCCATTTTAACAGCGTACACTTTTTTATGGCGAGATTAATGTTCTTTTTGGCCCAGCAAACTTTGTAGTTTTTTTCCACATGCTGTTGCAACAACTAGTAACGTTAGAAAAACTACAACACCACACCGGATCTAGCTAGACCGGAAACAAAACAACAGGCACGCCGCACACACTTGTTTGGGCTTGTGAGCCGCCAGAGAGTAGTAGGCTAACGTTACGTTTGGAGTGGATGGCGAGCGCGAGACACCAAAATGGATGCCAATAAGATTCTGAATGGAAAGTTTAAAGTTTTCAATGAAAAAACATTTGCACAAAGCAATCCGATCCACTTTTCCATGTTGATAAGAGCATTAAAATGAGAAAAAATTATGGGACAAAAAGAAATCAAGGGACATTTAGAATAGATAAAAATGTGCGATTAATTGCGAGTTAACTATGACATTAATACGATTAATTGCGATTAAATATTTTAATCGTTTGACAGCACTAGTTGAAATATTGAGATGTCTTTTGCTGAGAGAAAGTCCTGAGAGCTCAACTGGAAAAGAAACTGCTCTGCAGTCTGAAGGTTGTGAGTTCTAATCCCACCTTTGCCATTTGTGTTTTTCTGTTTCATAAAGGACTCTCCTATGGAAAAAACCTGGTGGAAAGGATTTCCCTAAAGAGTGGAGGCTCTTGTAATCAGCCTATATTGATACAGCTTTTTTTGGAATGACATGTTCAACAATCATATATGGATGAATTTTGGATTGTCCACATATTTTTGGCCATATAGTATACTAATTAAACTAATTATAGCCACAGATTTAATGCATTTTCCATTTTCACTCTGTCTTCACTTAATTCATTTTTTCCTTTCTTTGCCTCTTCCTTCCCTCCTCTTGCCTTTATTACATTGCCCTCCCTCTGTCCCATTTTCTTTCTTTTTCAAACAGATGTCCTCCACGACTTTGATCCTGCAAATGCAGTTATGTTCTTCCACTTAAACCAGCAGCTCTCTGAAACCTGCCTCTTTTTAAGTGATACTTGTGCTCATGTCCATTCAACGGCAGGTCTAAAGGTCCACAACAGCAACAAACAGCACCCCAAGAAATGATTCGGTGTTTTTGTCAAGAGCTCTTTAACATGGGGAAATATGTGCTGGCATATTAGCTGTTGAACCTGGCCTGTTAAAGGATGATATCTCCTTGCATTTCCAGAAGACATGGGTTGTCTCTGCTAATTGAGATAAATGTTTTTTAAAAGGGTCAGTTCACCCAAATAAAAAAATAGAATACTGTACATATAACTAAGATATAGAGCCATGCAGACAATTTTGGTTCTACTATCCAATGTTTTGAGTAATCTTGTCTCTTCTGCTGCCTCACCTGCATGCTGCTGTCTGCAAGCTGCTCTGTGCATAGCTGGAGACCACTTGTCTCCGCAGACAGAATGACAAACCAATCAATACCGAAGTCCAGATATGAGAGTAAAGTTTACCAATAAATGGTACACAGCTTTGGGAATTGTGACACTGCTGTAACTACAGGTTGTCTCCTTGAAATGGCTTTAAAAATGTATTTGATCCAGCTAGATTTTTTTTGCAACATAGTGTTTGCCTATTTCCTGAATAACTCCCAGAGTGTAGCAGTTAGAACAGCTTTGTGCCTGAGGTAAATGTCATGATAAAGAGCCATGTTACTTTTTTTTCCTTCTGTTGATGAATACGAATCCATCTAACAGTCCTGCCGGCTACTCCAAACTGGGGGCTTATGATGATAATGGTGATGATGATGTCGGCTGTATCCTGGAGTATGAATATGTTTGAAATATTTAAGGAGTACAGGTGCTACAAACAGCTCAATACAATGAATCCATTTGACATTCTGTCGATTAAACTTTAATGGCTGTGAGTGAAGGAGAAGAGAGATGTGGTGTGTTTGTGTCTGCGCACACTCATAGCTCAGTGTGTGTGTCTGTTTGTGAATCCGTTGGACACCCCCTGATTTAAACTTTCACGGCTGCTTGGTTTGAGCTGCTTCTTTCTCTCGCAGCATGTGAATGATTGCAGCAGTGCACGTATGTGTGTATGGGTGCGTTCAAGTGCATAAGACAGAGAGAGGGTCAGCGTGTGTGCAATTTGTTTGTTGGAGTCCGCATGCAAGCTTGTATGCGTGTATCCCTGTGCATGGGTGAGTGTGTGTTTTGTGTGTGTGTGTGTGTGTGTGTGTGTGTGTGTGTGTGTGTGCTATGAATATTTGATGTGCTTCTGAGTATTCATGAGGCTGAATGATACAGTGAAGCAAAGAGAGAAGAGGAGATAGAGAGCTAGGGGAAAGGGGGAGGATGGGAGATTTAAATCACTTCACAGGTGTTTAACAAACCATCTGATGCGTGAGGTTAGACAACATCAGGCTATTCAATATTTCCTGAATAAACGCTTTTAGTTCCGAAATTGGTTGTCATTTGATCTGTGTGACTGTTCTTTCAAATGCTTATGTAAGCGTGCTAACTTGCGCTCAATGACGTTCACCATCTTAAGTTTAACATGCTAGCTTGCTAACCTTTGCTAAACCTTCAGCACTAAGAACAAATCATTCGCCAAAATGTTTACGTGATTAGTAAAAATTAAGTGATCACAAAAGTAATTACAATTTATTGTGAGGGGGATGTGAATGTCTAATTTCATGACAATTCTAATACTTGTCAATACATTTCACCAGGAACCATGCATTTCAATGTCATTGTAGCACTAGGAAAAATCAGGGGATAACCAAAGTCATTAGGATTCATCTTCTCTGCGCTATGGATAACTAAATACTTGAGATCTTTCAGTCTGGGACAAAATGGTGGACCCACCAACTAACTGATCAGACTCACAGACAGACAGACTGACAGTCTGACAGTAGGACATTACACATGCTGATCATATTTTGTTACTTTCTAGAAAGACTTTGTCCCTGGGAGAAAAGAAATGCCTTGTTCAATTAGGTATGTGATGTTCCAGAAGCTGTCAGTGTCAATACTGATTGTGCTTGAGTCGTTCAGCAAATTAACATTTTGAGACGGGCTCAAGCCGAGGTGCACACACGGTGAAGTAGGTAGTTGTTTTGGATTTTACCTCGCTCTTGCAAACAATTAAGAACCTCCTAAAGAGTTCTGCATTAATGTAACTGCAGTAAATGTCGCAGCACACATTAGTGCTGCTGTCTGGTTTCATCAAGCAAACAGAAAAAAAGGAGCCTTAAATTCATGAAAGGGGAGCTGTTCACAAAGTCAGTGAGTGAACAAGCCCTGCTACTTTAGACAGCATGTAACCCAGCTACTGTTATCTGGCACTAGAGACAATATTACCTGATTACATGATTTATCTAATTTATTTTTCCTCAATAACAGCCAAAATTTCACATCTTTTCTTACTCATAACAGCTTCATAACACCATGTTGTTGACTATGTGTGCCAGTTCACTCTTTTGGCAAAAAGCCAATTATGGGACTGCTTCCCATACAAACATTATCTTCTTTGTGATGAGATATTTTGTGGTTTCCTAGCTGACAAATGTGTGCATGCATATACAAAAAATATAATAAAACATTTTGATTAGAAGGTAAAAGTTGAAATTAAAGGCAGTGCTGGAAATGTTGTGACATGCATAAAAAAAACCTAGTACCACTCACAACTAGGGATGAAAATTAACGTATCCCTATGCATTTTCTTTCCCCCACTGTACTGAATTCCCTTCTGTGTACCGTTACACTAGTCTCGATTTGCCAGACCCTCCTCCAAAGCGCGCTGAAGGAAGATCTGGCTACTCCACATAGCGTTCGGGGATGGGAGGAAAACGTGCTCTGGTTTAATGGCATTTCTTCAAACCAATCAGAATCGTCATGGGCGGCGCTGAGCTCCGCACGGAGCCGCTGCAAAATAGTCGAGCGAGCGAAAACTCAGATTGGACAGATAGTCTAGCTAGCTGTCTCCATTTACCATGCACAGATCTGAGGAGCAGTCAACAATAGTTGTCATTAATCCACTGAATTAGATTACTGCAATTCACTTTACTGTGGTATATCTAGCTCTCAAATTGCCCGTCTTCAGTTAGTTCAAAATGCTGCGGCCAGACTTATTTTTAACTGTCGCAAATATGACCATATCACCCCTATCCTCAAATCTCTACACTGGCTGCCCGTTCGACAGAGAATAGATTTAAAAATCCTGCTCTTTGTCTTCAAATCTTTACATAACTTAGCTCCCATTTACTTATCCGAACTTATTCATCCGTACACTCCTACCTGAAGCCTTAGATCACACGACCAGGCTCTGCTGGTAGCTCCTCGTGCCAGACTAAAGCGGAGAGGGGAGCGCGCTTTTGCGGTGGCAGGGCCTCGTCTGTGGAACACCCTGCCTTTAGAGATTAGAACAGCCCCCAACCTTGTTATTTTCAAGTCGCTGGTAAAAACCTACTTATTCTCATTAGCATATTGATTTCCTCTTTGATTGGTCCTTCTTTTGTATATTTGAGTCAGTGTTTTAAGATTGCTCTTAGCCTTGTTGTTTTTATTTTGTGTCTTATGCTTTGTCTTGCTGGTGTTATGTTTTTTATGCTAGCTCTGTAAAGCACTTTGGTCTGACTGCTGAGCTGACCTCCCATGATTATCCTTTGGCTCCAGACGCATGGCGTTAAGCATGTAAAGAAACAACAGTGAAGGAACAAGCAGCGCAACACCCACACAAGTGTTCAGGTTGTTCCTGTAGCTTTGATTGCTTCGGCACAACCATGTGAATAGACAGCATAAATAAATGAAATAAGGAACTAATTAATGTTCCCCGTGGGGTGATTGAGTTATTACAGCATTAAAATAAAAAGGGCTACAACCAAGAAAATGTATAGAATATAAATATGAATAGAGCAAATTGAATGTAGGCATGGAATTAAGTGAAAATATGAGCAAGTATAAAAAATATAACATATTTGCACAGCAAGCACGTGTGAGGAATATTTATATTCCCCAAACGCGATGTATGCAAAATAACAATACAAGGAAAATAGAATAAATGTTTAATTTTAGTGTCTATTGTGCAGCAAGCTAGGCGGTCAAAATTAAGCCCAGTGGAGTGAATCAATTGATACAAAGTGGACCTCATCGCCCTGAGCAGCAACCTGTAAATCATCCTGGTTATTACACAGTTACTTACCAAAATCATTAATCTTTTGGCACAAAATATTGACTGGGAATAACTTCATAACAAGCTAAAGTCATTTACAAGCTTTTGCCAACAAGCTAATTTAACAAGCCTGAAAGCATGCAAACATTCATAGCTAATGGCTTCACTGTGGCAGACACGTGTTGGGGGCTTTGTGATTGGTGCACTCCTCATTAGTGTAGAGTGAACTCACTATTTCTGAAGTGTCGCTGTCAGACAAGATGAGAGAAATACTAGGACAAGTCTGACAGATGTGAGACATTAGTGTTCTTTAAGGTGCAAAGGCAGACAGGCCGTGATTGGCTGCGGGTCAGAGGTGTGATGTTCGAGGAGAGATACACTTCACCTGAGGAGGTCCCAAAACAACATACCTGAATTATTCTCCCTTTTGTCTGTGCTGCTGCACTTGTTTTCCTTTCTCTCGGGTAAATGGGTCATGCTGAGACAGCTGCAGGATTGAGCGGCAGGGATTCCCACAGTATGAAGGCTTATACAGACAAAGGCTCTCGAGAGACTGTAATGGACTTTTAAAGGCATTTTGTATTTTGTATTTTGAAAACACTGCATTCCACTTTCAGCAGTGCCTACAACATTTGATAATGCCAATGTGTTCTTTGGTACCATGCTAGAAGACCGGTGTGGCCTAATGAGATACTGAACACAATACTCTTACTGTAACCTAGAAACTTAAAGGAATACGCCACCGTTTGTTGAAATAGGGCTTATCGCGGTCTACCCTGGCTGTAGATAGGTGGGCCAACGCATTTTTTGTCTCAGTGCAAGTAATTAGGTTTTTTTCGTCTTTTGTTGGCTCACTTTTACTCACAACATGCTAACCGGCAACATAGGATTCCATTCACTACGCTAAGCTAACTAGCGGCGGCGCTGCCGGTGTTGCACCGGACTAAAACAATGCATGCACAAAAAATTTGTTGGCCCACCTATCTACAGTTAGGGGAGACCATGGTAAGCCCTATTTCAACAAACGGTGGCGTATCCCTTTAAGTTTGTTGTGTAATTCAGTGGGAGGTGATGTTTATGCCACATGTTCCAGCCATCACACACGCATATTGGGCAACATTACAATGTTTCCTAAAATTTTAGCATAGGGAAAAACAGTAACACGGTGATAATGTACCACTATTAATTAATACACTAGTTAATTTGACACTGTTTTGATTTGATAACTTAGTGACAAGACAAAATACAACTGTCCAGTATTTCTTAAGCAAGTATACAGTACTTGTAGATCATTTTTAGCAACAACGTTTTTGTCACGTCCATGCCAGGAATCTTGGTGTCGTCTTTGATTCATCACTTCGTTTTGAGAAACGGCTTAATTCAGTGGTGAAAAGCTGCTTTTTTCACCTCAGGAATATTGCTAAACTGAAGGCCATCCCGTCTTCTGATGACATGAAGACTGTCACCATTGCATTAATCTCCGAGCTTGATTATTGCAACTCACTGTACCTGGATGGTGGCCATTCCTCTTTGTCTCGCTTGCAGCTGGTGCAAAATGCTGCAGCGAGACTTCTGACTGGCACGAGGAAAAGAGAAAACATCACACCGATTCTAGCATCCCTGCCTTGGCTACCTATTGAATACAGGATTGATGTTAAGATTCTTTTATTTGTTTTTAAAGCCATTCATGGTCAGGCTCCCCAGTATATTTCAGAACTCCTCGGCCCCTACTCCACTTCCAGGCCTCTTAGATTCCTTCCTTGATCGAGGTTAGTGGGTAAGGGAGATCGTGCCTTTTCTGTGGCAGCTCCAAAGCTATCGAATAATCTTCCACTTTGTCTCAGATGTTCCCCCTCCATTGATAGTTTTAAAATGCATGTCAAAACATGGCCTATGATTGCTCTTCAAGGTTTTAGCATTTTAATAACATATTGTACTGTATTTTCTTGCCTGTATTGCTATTTTATTTTTATTTATTATTATATATTTGTTATTTTGTGACTTCTTTTGCTTTGATTTTACTTGTTGTGCCATGCACTTCAACTTGTACAGCACTTTGGTCAACTTTGGTTGTTTTAAACGGCCGAGGTGAGCTCCAGACAGTGAAGGAAGAAGTCTTCAGATCCTTTACTTAAGTAAAAGTACTAATACCACACTGTAAAAAATACTCTGTTACAAGTAAAAGTCCTGCATTGAAAATGTTACTTAAGTAAAAGTATGTAAGTATCATCAGAAAAATGTACTTAAAGTATTAAAAGTAAAAGTACTCAGTGCAGAAAAAAATCCTTACATTTTAGAAAACGATCCAAACTGTTCTGTCTATGTGTTTAATCGGCTAATCATTTCAGCTGTACTTGTAGGCCGTTATATTGTTGGGTAGTTTAATTTTAAAAACATTGTATTCTACATGTATTTTATGTGCAAAAGTCTTAATTTGCAAAGTAACTAGTAACTAAAGCTGTCACATTAATGTAGTGGAGTAAAAACAATATTTCCCTCTGACATTTAGCGGAGTAGAAGAAGAAAGTGGCATGAAAAGAAAAGACTCAAGGGGGCGCCCGGATAGCTCAGTTGGTGGAGCGGGCCCCCATGTGTAGGGGTTTGCTCCTTGGCGCAGCGGGCCCGGGTTCGTCTCCAGCCTCTGGCCCTTTGCTGCACGTCATTCCCCCCTCTCTCTCCCCTTTCATGTCTTTTGCTGTCCTATCAGAATAGAGGCTGAAAATGCCCCAAAAATACTCTTAAAAAAAAAAAAATGACTTAAGGAAAGTACAAGTAACTCAAATTTGTACTTGAGTAAATGTACTTGGTTACATTCCACCACTGGCTACAGCCATGTGTCTCCTGAGTTTGACCAGGACAGCCCACTAGACACAGAAGGAGGAACGTCAAAATCTGAAAGTATTTTTACTCTGTGATGCTGCTACTGACACAAAGGATTTGCTGACTGCCTTCACTATTGCCATCAACTCTTTCCAACTGTCTCCAGCCTCCAAAAACACGCTGATAACAACCCAGACTTCTCTAAACATCGTCCATTTAGACTCTGTTACGTTGCAGTTGCTTGATGAAATACTATATGAAAGCTTTCATCCCCCACACAGAGCAAACCAACTGCTGTGTTGTGATGCTGTGAAGTGAAGTTGCCAACTGTGTCTATGTAGTCAAAGAAAATGGACATTTAATTGTAGAGCAATCAAGGCTGAGAGCTTAATGGGACTTTATAGCTTTCTATCGCTTAACTGCTCTCCTTCCTTGCCTCTCTCGCACTCCTTCCATGTGTTTCTCTCTCCCCTGTGCATTCTTTTAACACCCCTTTTTCATCCAACAGCTACACAGATGTGAGAGCTTTCTTGTGCTGCTGCTGAAGTTTCCTTTTTCTTTGCTTCTTTTCAAAACCAATCAACAGAAATCAAGGGCCACATTTGGCAGTAAAAGCAGCATTTTCATCTCTTTGCTTGTTGGCTTTAGTATTGTGTTCCTCTGGTCTGTGCGTTTTGATGTTGTGCTGCCTGGAAACACAAAGGCACAACTTTACAACTTTTTAAATAAAGCAGTTATAACGACGCTTATCTCTCTGGACATAAGCGGGTAAATATCCAAAACCGGCAACGGAATAAAGGGACATAAGAGACTCCGACAGAAAAAAAGCACTAATGGACACTCCACATGTTTTAGAAGTTTGTATGTAAGATGTAGTAGTACAAGTAAAAACTCAGAGCTTTCAACCTTTGAGCAAAGTGATCATGATTTACTCACGGACACTTTGAGGGCGTTTCCACTGTATCTTTTGAGAACCTAAACCGTAGTTTTCAAAGGAACTAGGAACTAAATGTAGTTCATCTGCGATAGTTGCATGCGTTAAAAAAAAGGTCCCTGCTCCCGGGGTAGTACTATGTAGTTTCCAGATGCAGCAGGAAGCTGTTTCCACTGAATAGACCTACTGTACCCTACCAGGCCGGCACCAAACGGTGGACAGGCAAAATAAGTGGAGCGTGTGAACAAGCTGAAAGCATTAACGAGCGAATGAGAGCGAAGGAGCGGCTGTTGAGGGAAAAAAAACCTTGCACAAATTGTATTTGCTAATAGTTTAATTGCAGTTATGTTCTACAGTATGCCTCATTTGCATTTATTCCTTACATCCATCAGAACATCAGTTGCACAACAGAGTAGAACAGAGAATCACTCTGTCGGCTGTTGTTGTTTGCTCTGTGTGATAAATGCATCTTAAATGCCTCAGTTGTTTTTCTAATCCCTTATCGGCCTTAATTCGCCTGATCTTCATAGTTTTTCAGATGCGGTGCACAAGCAAATAGTAATGCGCAAAAGGGACTTTTGGTTCCTACTGTACTTAGTTCCTGTTTTAGTTCCAGTGTGCCCTCTGTATCCAGAGATCTTTTTTATTTGCAGATGTTGGTGGCTGCTAAACCATGTCTCCTTGAAGCCTCAACACAGGACCAAGTGACTTATCTCACACACACACACACGCACACGCACACGCACACGTGCACACACACGCACGCACACACACACACACACACACACACGCACATTTTGAGATACAGACCCTCCATCCTCTGGACCACGTTTCCCACCACACACTTCTGCACGTCACTGTGGCAATCACCATATTGGACAGTACATCTCTCTCTCTCTCTCTCTCTCTCTCTCTCTCTCTCTCTCTCTCTCTCTCTCTCTCTCTCTCTCTCTGCCTCTCTCAGATTAGAGTTGACTGAAATGAGATTCCCCTGGAAATCCAATTCCGCCGTCCTCATCCCATTCCAACAAATCTCGACTGTCCATTAATGTGCACCTGTGTGGCTGTCTGTGAATGTGTGTGTATGCGTAAGAGAAATCAAGCGAGTCGGTCACAGAGAGACCCCCCCCCACTCCCCCCGTACCACAGTGGTCCCAGCCAAGACCCCTTGAAACACCATCCAGCTTTGTTGGTAAATATTTCCTGTTCCCATTTGTTTGCAACATAATTATTGAATTTTTTTTAATCCCCAAACCGCTATAAATGTGATGCTGGAACCGAGGTCAGTGTAATGACAGGCCAGAGCCTTCAGGAGTCCAGTGACTGAATTGAAATGACACACCTCCGTAACATAGTAGAAGGCTTATTCAGTGGTTTGTGCTCTCTGGTTTAAAGGAAGTGAGGAGCAGGATTTATTTAACTGAGAGAAAATGTCTGTAAACTGTAATTGAGCAACATCATAAGATTTTCCTTGACCTCAACGACTCATACATTTAAATGTGTTCACTAAATGGCAACCTTGGACTGAAATTAGCCTTTGCATTCAGCCCTCATGTCCTCTGCTCCCGGGAACAAAGTGAGCACACAGCGCGCTCAGATGTTATGATTGCTCAAGTAAAAGGTAAAGGAAGAAAACTATATATATATATAAAATCCAATTGAATAGATGGATAGAAAAGCTGAGAGGTTATATTCAAAGTTGCCTTAACTGAAACGGACAGATTTGAAGATACATGAGAGGTCTGTATTATGGGGATGGGTGAGAACATAAGAATCAAAATTCTTGTCTTCTATGTTTCTGAATCGATTCACAAAAACCAAAAATAATCTTTTGAACTAATGGAAACTCAACCCTGAAGGCACAGTGCAGCACCTGGATGTTCATCTTCAAATAAACCAAGCTGTTTGGGCGCATTTTGGATTTAGTTACTTACAATTTGCTGTTCAAGACTGCCAAAGATCCCCACCCCTGTTATATTATTTCCGAGCTGAAGAGAGAGAAGGTGACAGGTGACAAAAAAGGTGATAAAAAGGAAAAAAATAAAAATAAAAAAAGACTTGTTCAGGTGTGAAAGTCATTCCTAAACCTTTCTGTCTCATGGGATTCACAATTGTCTCCTTGTAGCCTGCAGTCCTTGGCTTGCCAGTGAAAGTATTACTGTAGAATTGCTTCTTTTTTTTTGCTTGTTAAATCCTTTTACTCCGAGTAGCGGTGATTCCAGGTCCATTCCCCCTTTTTTTTATCACATTCCTTTTCTGTCATTTCACCAAGTTTCACTCTGGTCACATTTCTTTAAAAGAAAGCAAGAAAGAAAGAAAGCAAGAAAGAAAGAAAGAAAGAAAGAAAGAAGCTATACACTAAAGAAATTGGGTTGGGTAAATGTCTTAAGGCAATTAGGTATATTGTCACATTGTGACAAATAAATATATATATATATATATATATATATATATATATATATATATATATATATATATATATATATATATATAATATTGATTTGCGTTGTTGTACACGAATCAATAGATTAAAATTAACGTGACAATTTCACAAACTGCCATGAGACCGTGTTGGATGTGGGGATGTGAAAGTGAAGAGGAAAAGAGGTGGAGAGGAGAGGGAGCATTGTTTCTGATCTATTCACTGTGTCAACGCTCCACTCTGTTCTTCAGCTGACCAACCTTTATCTCTCTTTTAAAAGTCGGTCATCAGGCGGCTTAAAAGGAGATTTCGAACCTTTGATGCCAGGAAACAAAAGAGTGACTTTGTTCTGCAGAGAACCTTTCATGTCCCTGAAATTAACACGATGTAGAAAGAGAAAGCAAGAGAGTGCAGAGGGAGGGAGATGGTGAGAGAAGAAAGACTGAGATGAGGGAGGGAAGTCCTGCCAGGGTCACTCGCCAACTTGATGTGTTTGCAACTTCTTGCCTTGTTGACTAAAAAGTTTTGATAACTTTTAAATGTCCAACGGATTTGATAATTTAGGAGACAGTGTGGCAAACATTTGTACTAATTTAAAATAATTAGTATTCAATTTGCAATCGCACAGCATCCAAAGTGATGTCTGTTTTGCCCAACCAACAACAGTACAAAACCCCAAAATATTCGGTCTGCATCATTTAAGACTATTACTATATTTAAGAAGAAATAAAGTAATATTTGATAAGACGGAGCATTTTACTTGACAAACTATTACTTGATTATTAAAGTTGTTGTTGATTACTTATCTCTTAATTGAATCGTCAACTAATTGTTTTAGTTCTAGTAATTTGTTAACTGGCCCGGGGGCTTTTTCAGTCGCGGAGAAGACAAATGAGCTTTGGGAATGTGCAAAAAAAAAAAACATCAAAAAGACTTTTAGCCATGCGAGCAGCTATGCCAGTGTCAGTCTGTTTGTCATTTGGCTGCCAACCACTTTGGTGCAGACTGAAATATCAACTATTGGATTTATTCTAAATGGTATTTTGTACCTACCATACTTTTATTTATGACCAAATATAATGACATTTCCATCAGCTTCCGTGGTATACTCCGTGTTTTATTGATAAGGAAATCTTAGCATGCTAACTGTTACACACTCGCCCCTTCTTGTGTTCTTCTTTCTCTCTTCTCTCCGGTCTTCTTTAAGTACACTTCCTGGATGCTGCTGCTTCCTGCAGCTCTGCGTGGCTTACTGAGAAAGCTTATTTGTTGCTCTAGCTGTCTGTATGGTGTCTTGTTGACTTCTGTCTGTATAGTTTAACCTGTACTAATGTCTTGCTGTTTCCTGTTGCTCTGGTATAAAATCATCTGGCCAAAGGACTACTGTTGAAAATTAGTCGGCTGGCACATTTACTGAAATAATTAATGTGACACACACACATATACACTCAATCCTCTGGCTCAAGTTTCCCACCACACACGTCACTGTGGCAGCCACGATAATACAGTATATACTAACCAACTTCTCTCTCTCTCTCTCTCTCTCTCTCTCTCTCTCTCTCTCTCTCTCCTTCTCTCAAATTAGTTGACTAAAATGAGATTCCCCTGGAAATCCAATTCAGCTGACCTTTTTCCATTCGAACAAATCTCGACTGTCCTGAGGTGTGAAAGACTGAAAAAGAATGGCGTTCTCTTAGGCTGGTTAGAAGAAGGCAGAGTGAGGCAGTTTTACTGCACTGTTTAGTAAGTCTCCTACACCTCAATAAATGACTTCTCTGGCCGATAATCTTATCTGAAAATAAAAATGATAAAATATATTGCAGAGCTGTGGTCAGGGAAGAACCACCATCATCTCAGATGTGGTAGACATTGACTGGCCGGCATCTGATTTTTCATAAAAGGCCAATATCAGGCTGATATGAGCCTCACCTAGAATGCATCGCTAGCTTGACTTCTTGTCTATTAATAAACTGCCAGAAAGAGAGAGATGAAATATCTGCAAGACGCTGTTCCTGTCCAATCAAACCAAATGGAAAAAAATAACATAACATTTACGAAGCCACAGACTGATACAAACAGTTCATGAATTTATTCGTTCAAGAAAATAAAAGTAAAAAGTCATGAAAATTGACAACATTTTAAATAAAACCCACTTTTTATTGAATCGCCTAGTTCCTGGCAAACCATCAAAAAGGAATTTATGAAGTGTTCTTATTTATTATAACATTTCCAATTTTCCCCTGAGAACTTGACAGAAAGAAAGTTATTCCCAGAGCTAACTGTCAAGTGTGCAAGAAACACATGCAGACACAGGCAACACAGACATCTGTTTCACAGTTTTCTAATAATAATACTTCTATCTCCTTTTCCTTTACAATATTTATTACCAGCTCTATTTTTAATCATCAGTGTTGCTATACTATGTTTGTCACATGTGTTCTTATCATGTCCTTATTGGTTTTTTTGGAGAGTTTTATTATGTGGAATGGGCTTCCATAAAAATTAACATGGAAATAATGTCAGCGGGCATAATCTTGTCTCTCTTCATCATGTCATTTTTCATTTTTTCATATTTCTTTTCATCCTTTCATCTTTATTCCCTTTTATTCTTCATTTCTCCACCCCCTGCTCTGTTTTGTGTAATACAGCATAACAACATCAAGTCAGTTTCATTTACTCCCCAATGAGACTGTAGATCACCTACAAACACACGCACACACACACACACACACACACACACACACACACACACACACACACACACACACACACACACACACACACACACACACACACACCTTTATAATTGCCTGCCATCTATGTGACATTTCCACAATTACCTTGCACAACATGTTTGTCTCACTGTTCCTCTATGGGACACATCGTAAACACGTGTGTTCTCTGCTGACAGCACGATAAATCCTTCAAATCTGAAAACCGTGAAAGAAAATGGACTGGGATTTCCAGTATCCCATTGGAGTACAGTAAATAAATAACATCTTACATAATTACAGTCTCATTTGCACAAAAACACCATCATTTCCGAGTGTCTGTTTGCAAGTGTTGCAGATCGATGCCCATCGCTCCTTTGTTGCGGGGATGTCAAGCTTTGTGAACAGCATAACCCCGTCTTTTATTAGCCTAATCTCCCAGGGTTCCTCGACGGAAAGGCGGTTCTATTTCACAAAGTCAGCAAACAACCTGCCTTTCATCCCCAATCTTTCCACTTATGGTGTTGAATCCAAAATGCTTCCTTGCATTCCCTCTGTGACGGTTTGGTGTCGTGATTATCCGGTCAACATTGCTTGCTAGTTCTGTCCCCTTCACATCACAGCAAACGGCAGCAACAATACTGATAGGGCACCAGGGCTTGTACTTACACTGTGAATTTGGAAATCAAACAGATCATAACAGATTGAATACAAATTCACCAGATTCAATTTGAATTTAAAATGTGACAGCCCTATCTGTTAACGGCTTGCACGTGAGAGAATAAGGGTTACCTAGTTTCCCAGTTTACTCCCAGAGAAGAAAGGCCTTTAAGATCACACTCTCAGTCCTACAGCCATGTTAATAAGATGTGCCTGGTTTGGTTTCTGTCTATGAAGATATATGAGGTTTATCTCCTGGGACTTTAAAGGTCCCATGACATGGAGCTCTTTGGATGCTTTTATATAGGCCTTAGTGGTCCCCTAATACTGTATCTGAAGTCTCTTTCCCGAAATTCAGCCTTGGTGCAGAATTACAGCCACTAGAGCCAGTCCCACAATGAGCTTTCCTTAGGATGTGCCATTTCTGTGTCTGAAGCTATTGAGGAGGAGAGTGGGAGGGGCAAGGGGGAGGGTGGGGGTGTGGCCTTGACCAACTGCCACTTTTCTCGTTTGAAAGCCATGATGTCTCTCTCTCATGGGTTGGCCAAATTCTCTGGGCGGGCAAAGCAGAGAAAGGGGAGGTAACCTTGCTCCTTATGACCTCATAACAAGCAGATTCCAAAATGGCTCATGTGAGCTTTCATTTTCTCAAAGGCAGAGCAGGATACCCAGGGTTCGGTTTACACCTATCGCCATTTCTAGCCACTGGGGGACCATAGACAGGCTGGGGGAACTCATATTAATGTTAAAAAACCTCATAAAGTGACATTTTCATGCCATGGGACCTTTAAGTGGCTGTTTCTGTGTCAAAACATGGATGACAGATCATCTCTGCTCTGGCTCTTTTTGACAAGGTCAGTCCAGAGTGCAGCATGGTGAAATATGTTGATTACAGATGCTGCACTGCCTGCAACACTGTGAGGTTGGATAAGAAGGCATGTTGAAGGTCCTTCACTGTAAACAATTCCCATGGCTTTTTTGTTCATGAAGCAGTTTGAGACCTTGCCTTGCCTTGCCTACAATGTAAACATTGTGAAAGTATTGAAACGCTCAGTCCACAGAGAAATGCCACAGCCTGTATTCAGAGACTGTGCCTCTGGACACGCTTGGTTTCAGTTTAATAAAATGCCACATAGCAAGAAACTACTGTCGCATCTGTTTCAAAAAGATATCTGTTAGTAATTAAAGAATCTACTTGTATCAGTTATAAACTACAAATCACTGTCAAAAGTTTGTTTTGATTCCTGAGGATCACTAAAGTGAATGTAACAAACATTTATAAATCTGCTTAGAAGTCATAGAAAAAAATACGTCAATTATCAACGCATTCTCATGGACGGGTCCATATGATATCGTATGAAAATGTATGCACACCAAAACGTATGATATCCTACGAAATTAGGAGACAGCCGGCGTCACGTGACCAGCCGGCTGTCTCCTAATTTCTACGAGCTCCATGACGCTGATCGGCAGTTGCTAATTGTTTAAGGCGCTACAGAGCTTTTGGCGTTTCCATTACATGGTACCTGCTCGCCTCGCCTCACCTCTACTCGCCTCTTTTGGTTTTCCATCATCTCCGTCGAGGTTCCAAGCGAGCTGAGGTGATACCAAAAGGTGACGTGAAAACCTGTAGACTACTGATTGGTCGGAGAGAATCGTCACTAATCACTGCGTCATCATTGCTAGCGACAGACAGGGGTGTCCTGAACACCTTTTTTCCTGCCTCCAGCTTCTTTTGAAACAAAATGTTTCTTCTGGCTGTGGCAACAACAACACACCTTCAAATTTCTATGTTTGTGTCGCGTTAGGTCACGGCAGTTTCCTGCGACGGCGCTATGACACCCAGCTGCGCTCGCCTCACGCATGAGGCGGTAATAAGTCTGCAATGCAAAAAAAGAGGGCGGGGCAACGCGGCCGAGCCGAGCCGAGTAGAGCTGCTACTAGCAGTGGGTAAGTGCCATAAGTGACGCTGGCTACAGACCGCCGTTGTATCAGCAGTACAGTAGTTGGTGGTTCAGTTACACGAAAATAGGTGACTTTGAGCCGGTTACAAAGCACTACGAGCTGCCGGTCTTTTCGGCGGACACTGCGGTTAAATTTAGTCCACAAATTATGACCGTTTTGCAGCAACGAAAGTTAACATTAGGCACCAAAACGACCAGTTAAGATTAGGAAAAAGATTGTGGTTTGGATTAAAACACTCCTAAGGAACACACATTTCCTGGGTGAAAGACTTCCCCAGGAAGCGAACTCCGCTCTCTGGCTTCAAAGTCCTGTATGTGCACCGCGTTCTTACACAGCGGCCGTCAATGTGGGGAATACAGCAATAATAATGTGGAATGCTTAGGAATTACAGTGCTTAACTTTTTCGTAGCTTTTTGAACGAATGGTTCATGAGAAGAGGCTGCCATTATAACACCACTCTATAGCTTTGAATAGTATCAGTACAGAATTTGGTTGATAGAGCCTTCCCTTTAAACACATCGTGGAACAAGGACAGTCTGACTTCCATAGTTCAATCTCAATCCCATGTGTTTCTCCATGATAAAGATATGTTAAATCTAAAATGCCCCATTGCATGATTGATGATCAATGTTTTACATCTATACAGACATATTAACTCAAAGTACACTATGCAATGATTTATGTTATATCTACCGTAATACATTCAAATGAATGACAAAAGCATACGTTAATTTGCATACAGCACTATGATTGATGTTATGGAGGAAATATGTGATACCATAATAAAGACATGACCTATCTTAGCCAACCTGGAACTGACTGTGATTAAGAAACGTTACTGTACACTGCAGAACGTGATTGATGTCATGGATTATATCTAGTTTGCCATGACTGATGGGCAAACATTACTATATAATGAGGAACACAATAAACACAGGAATGTGCTCTGCTTGGATTAGAGCTCTGTTGCATAAAGACACGAGATAAATCTGTGTTACATAAATGTATCCTTGAGCTGGAGAGTTCATTAATCAGAGGAAACAGAGTCTTGTGAGAGAGAGAGAGAGGATGAGGCGGTGGTGAAGAAGAGGAGAATGAGTAGGCAGCCAGTACATTTATTTATTTCCTTTCTTCCTTTGGCTTAGAGTAACTGTAGCCTAGTCTATATCCACGACCTTCCACTTCCGGGATTGCTCCGTTGCCTCCAAAAATTTTGCCGTATGTCCTTCTTTTTGCCTAGATGTCTGTTACCTTACCTACCTATGTGTTGCAATTTCAAAGTCTTTGATTTGTTGATTTGACAGCTGTGGTTAACTTCTCCTCAGATCTCTGCAGGGTAAATCCAATGTTTTTACCCTGTAATAAACTGGCAACCTGTCTATACCATAAACTAAGACGGATGGATGGATATACGGTACGGCGTCTTCTCATGTCTCAGTTATACATCCATAGTTCCTTTCCTCGCCTCCTCTTCTCGCGTGGAGGAGTCGAGGAGTCAGGCATTTAACAAAATTAAACAAATGTGCTTCTGAGCCGCCATCTTAAAGCAATGTCAATTAAATATGACGTGGCAGAGCTGCCTTGGTTTGTATATTCCAGCGGTGTGTCACACCTCTTTTATACACTCATGCATCCTTGCACATAGCTCCTTCGGCAAAAAGACCTCGCTCCTCGAGATGGAAATACTTCAAATAGTGTTTGGCATGCCTCTAATTGCATTCTCTGAAATGAGAATTAATGAATTCAATTTACCTACTTAGTTACTTTTACATCGTCTCGCATTGCCTATCTCCACAGCGCTGTGGTCTGGCTACACCACACATACATTCTGGGGTTAGGAGAGAAAAAATGCTCTGAGTTGTTTGCTTTTCTTTAAACCAATCACACTCATGGTGGCTCTGCAAAAAAGTCTCGGGGAGGAACTTGTTCTGGTGGAACATTTGCACCACGTAAGAGTAAACGCCAAATACAATATTAAATTAAGTTGTTCTTCTGTTCACACAATACAGTAACGTTAACTTTAAATCAGCAGGACACATGGTTAAATGCAGTCAGCTGTATATATATATATATATATATATATATATATATATATATATATATATATATATATATATAGCATGCATTTTGTGAAAGACAAAAGACATTTCTGTGTGCAGGCCGGATCAGAAATACTGGATGACCCACATTATGTCTCTTTTAAATCAAAGAATAAACACGGAAGCTAGCATGTTAACAAGGCTGTCAGACTGAGTGTGAAGAAAATGCTTTTCAAAGCTTGGCACAGTTTTGACATATTGACCAACACAACTTGAAGGTTGTGTGTCCTAAGGGAAACTCTCTATAAGGCACTGTCTATCTCCTTTTCAATGAAAAGGGTGGATAACAATTGAATCAAAACAGAAATATTGATTTCTTATGTGAGGATACAAAGAAGGGAATAACAATTGCAAAAAGAGTGGATCAAATAATGAATGAATAACATGAGGCCAATAACAAACTGGCCGAATGGTAAAGAGAGACAGAGAGGAAGACGGTATGAAAGAGGATATAAAAGTAGTAGAAGAAGGAGTACCGGAGGGAAATTAAAGCTTGAAACTCTTTAGAGAGAGAGAGAGAGAGAGAGAGAGAGAGAGAGAGAGAGAGAGACACACACACACACACACACACACACACACACACACACACAGCAAAGCTGAATATAAAGAGAGTGAAGAGATGAGCCAATACTAGCATGAAAGATTGAATGTATAAAAACAAAAAGAAGACAGCAGGCTCTGCTGGTATTTTGGGAATGAAGTGCAGTGACAGAGCAGAGGACAGGTTCAGACAAAGAGAATGATAAACAGTGCAAATAGAGGACGAAGGAAGAACATAGTGAATAGTGGAAAGCAGAGTGTGTGAGAGAAATATGTAATGTTATTGAGTGGCTAAACTGCTCGTGGTTATGCTTCCTGTTCTGCAGACCTCTATGTGAACTGCAATTCATCAAATAAATGTTAAGACATTAACATTTTAAAAGAGGAACTTTTTGTACCACTACAATGGAGTAAAGTGTAACCAGAGATTATAGTTTATTGAAATCGAATGACCCATGATTAGAGTCTACTCGCAGTATAGCGGATGGTCCGTAATTAATTAAAGAGCAGTTCATACTGACTAATGTAAATGGACTGTATTTATATAGCACTTTTTCTAGTCTTAACAACTACTCAAAGCACTTTTAAATAGTAGAGGAACTATTCACACACATTCATACACTGTGGCCGAGGCTGCCGTACAAGGTGCCACCTGCTCATCAGATAAACATTCACACACATTTACACTCTGATGTGCAGCATCGGGGGCAACTCTGAGTTCAGTGTCTTGCGCAAGGATACCGGTTAGAGGATTGTGCATACTGCATTACCAACACGTCTTTTACAAGTTAAACAGTAGGCTTAAGATAAAACATTTTATATTCTCTAAATAATACACTTTCTTGGAATATTATGACTTTCTTGACATCTCAGATTCTTCTGTTACAGTGGATCTAATAGTATGCTCAAAACATCATGTTACATTCTCAAAAGGAAGACCTTTTCTCCCATGAATGTTTTCTTTTTTGCCCCTGGCAAGCTGATTCTGTTTTTTCATGCTCCTGTTTTGAACAGCCAGAAGGAAGGATAAGAGCTGATAAATGACAATTTACATTCTGAATGGGTAATTTGAAGCTTAAACCATACAGAAAAGAGAATAATTAGGTTCAGTTCATTTTCAAAGTAAAATCGGTTGCAACTTTCAATCATCGGGCCACACACACTAGGAAATCTGATTCCTGGGATACTCTGGGACAACATGCAGGCAGAGGTTAACACTTTTCTCAGCAAAATGGAAAATGCACAAATGTGTGTAATATTTTTTATGTTACAAAGCTATACAGAGCATATTGCATTAACATACACACCACAATGTTTCAGGTGCTAGAGGTAAGTTGTTTCTGCAGCCTTTTCTGTAGCAGCTTTGCAATACCAGCTTTGAGTTAAATCACTTTATTTTTTTTCCGGTGTGTGATGCCAGTTTGCCGACCTGCCATGCCAACTTTTAGGCTTAAGATACAAAACCTAAAAGCCAAGTCACTATAAACTTGTGAAACCTGAGAGTTTTGCAGCTTTTTAAAGCCTCCAGGGATTCACTGGTGACATCCTGGAACTAAACCTGAATTTTGATAATCCTCTTTATTATTCACTAAAAGGCCAAGTCATTTAAAAGTTTGTTTAATGTGTCTATCCCCATATTTACAAAATCCTGGTCTATTTTGTGTGTACACGAAGAGTTGATGAGACTTGGGGGTTAGACAGGCTAAAAGTGTCAAGTACAAACCACTTCTAAATCCGAAACGACAGAGTTCAGTCAATAAAGAGCTGTGGAGACGGACAGCAGGTCAACATCAATATTTGGGGTGGCAGTAGCTCAGTCTGAGGGAGTTGGCTTGGGAACCGGAGAAATGTTGTATGAGTGTGTTACTAAAACCTACATACCGTATTTTTCGGACTATAAGTCGCTCCGGAGTATAAGTCGCATCAGTCAAAAAATGCGTCATGAAGAGAAAAAAAACATATAAGTCGCACCGGACTATAAGTCGCATTTATTTAGATTATAAATACAAGAGTTATTCAAATACACAATAGCACACAGAACAATACGCTGAATACGGTAGGTGTCCGGTATGATAACGTAACACATTAACAGTTATTGAACTATACAATAGCACACAGAACAACTAGCTACCAGGGCGTGGAGCATGGAGGTATTAAAAGGCGTGGAGACATAACTGCACCGTGAACGAGCCCCTCCAGACTCGTTCCTCCAGCTCTGGCCGTCTTGCTTTCAGCCCACGATTAGCCGATTAGCTTTCTTTGTTTTCTTCATTGCAGTAAGAGTCACTTTTTCGCCAGTCTCCCTCATAAGTTTCTCCCTCATTTCAAACTCTCTTTCTGCTGCTCGATTACCGTTTTCGGCTGCATATTTTACTACCTGCAGTTTGTTATCTCTTTTCTTTCTCAGTTGTCTTTAGGAGCAGCGTTCTAGTTGTCACAAGCCTAGAGCGCCCTCTCGCGGCTGTAGGTAATGTTTTCAGTATGAATTAACATGTAAAAACATGTTAAATTATATATATTTTGATATATAAGTCGCACCTGACTATAAGTCGCAGGACCAGCCAAAGTAGGAAAAAAAGTGCGACTTATAGTCCGGAAAATACGGTAATATGTAACATCTTCAGTTTAATTCCTGCAATGCTAGTAAACAAAATGTGCAGTTAGTGGGGCGACCTCTAGCTCACCCGTGTTTCCCCAAATATGTAGGCTGAGTCCTTTGTAGCGACCCGGGTTTGAATCCAACCTGCGGCCCTTTGCTGCATGTCATCCCTCTCTCTCTCTCTCTTTCTCCCCCCCTCCTGTCTAGCCACTGTCACTAAAGGAGACAAGACCCAAAAAAATGTATCTTAAAAAAAGAAAGAAAAGTGCAGTTAGTGAAGAGTATGGCACACAGACGGGGCTATGCTTCCTGTTCTTTTCAGAAGCAGTCTATAAAATATGCACAGTGCCCTTGAGGTATGTACAGACTCTGAAGGCTTAAAATGATTTTACTTTATGTTCACTCTTGCTTCCTGCACTGCTCCCTAATTTGGGAAATATGTACCTTCGGTGCTAAATCAGGTAAGCATCAGATATTTAGCTGGTAACAATGTAGAGCGTACAGTAACAGAAATCTTTGTACAACCCTTGACTTGAACAAAGGTTGAGGTGTATGTTCTGAAAAGTGAGCAGTCCTACAAACAGGGGCTTCGAGGGTTTCTTAAAATAATTTAACCTCAAAATAATTTCTTTAAATAGGTTAGAATCAATACTTTTATAAGCAGCTAGATAGTTGATTCAGAATGACTTTGGCGTTATTGTTGCTTTAGCTTACAGTTGCTAACAGGCTAATTCAGGTAGCAGTTGTTGAGCTTGCTAGCTTAAGAGGCAGGGGCGCTGGCGTTACTGTTGCGTGTCAGCTGCGTGGATTTTGATTTACACACCAGAAACGTGTCTGACGCGGCGCTGCTACTGCTAGCCTTGTCTGGACACATGGATGTTTCCCATATAAAATGAAATACCATGTTAAACATATATACTGATTTGATTACAGCAAAGACAACGTCGGCAGTATTGACGGCAAAATAGGCTACAGAATATTTCTGTATTGACAGGTGCAATATTAGAAAATCGGATAGGAAGGAGCATGGTTATGGAGGGCTTTGTCGGTGAGGAGGAGGACTAAGGTGAGGAGGACTTTAAACTGGATGCGTTGGGAAAGCCAGTGGAGGTTCTGAAGGACGGGAGTACCGTTGTGCTATGCTAAAACACTTGACCTACTACATTGTTAAATTGCGCTATGAATGTGCCTGAACTTCTTTCCAGATTGTGTTGGATGATTTGTCATTGTGTTGTACTAGGATGAGACATGCATGAGACATGCTATGACCATCAGTGTTTCATTGGATGGAAAATTGTACCATTTCATTTGATATGTGCTGTGACCCAAAGGATAACGGTTTTCCATTATGCCCTTAGCTCATGAGCTTGCTGTCACTTCAGCATCTCTTGTGTTCTGCTCTTTATTCTCTGCTCTCTCTCTTTCACACACACATGGCTGCAGGTTGTGAATTAATGAGCGGGGCTGAAAGACACAAAGAGGGAGACAGAACGAGAGAAAGCTGAAGGAGGGCGAAGGAAAAAGGGAGGGAGAGACAGAGGGTGTGAATCAAGTCTTAACGATGTACTGTAGATGGGTGCTGATCCTTTTGACAGAAATAGCAATAGCCTTGGAGCAGAGCTGCAGAGTTTACACGGGTGCCGCTAAAAGCCTTTGAGAGAAATATGGCCGACTATCATGGCTAACCGGCTGTACATGCAGGAGAGGTTGGACTGTGACAGAGCAGGGAGCGCTTTATTTTGGGAAAATGGCCATTGAAAGCCTTTACCTTCATAAAAATATAATACCGTAACCAGCAGTTGTGCAGGTTTCATTTCAACTTCACAGGGGACAACTTGTTTTTTTTTGTCTCCAAACTACTGCATGTCTTAACTTTAGTCCCCATAGTTCCCCTTATGTGAGATTAATTAGAATAAATGCCCTCATGTTTGGGGAAGGTGTGGCCATTTTTGGTGTTCCCCGGGACAGTGAGCACACTCAGTGCTGTTTAGTCAGATTTATAAAATTGTGTGTACACATGGTTCTGTTATAAAAATTTCAATCATTGTGGCAAGGCTCTGGCACATTCACTGCCACTGAAGCTAGAAATGGATGTGCCCACGCCCTCACTTCTCACATGCACGTGCGCGCGCGCACACACACACACACACACACACACACACACACACACACACACACACACACACACACACACTCCAGATAAGCAAAGAGTTTTACTGATTGTGCCACCTTGAGAGGGTCTCCAACAGCGCCAGAGCAGCTGTGATTAGCAGCGACCATTATGGCTGTGGCTATTTATAGCGGCTGTTAATTAATTCATCTTGGTACCTGTAAAACATCATCTGTGCTAAAATCTCAATCATCATTTTTAAATTTCAGAGACATAATCAGTGATTTAATGTATAGTGTTATGGAAACAGAGTTGACACAGAGATTCACCGTAAATTATTTAACAGTCATAATGATAGTTTTGCAAGGCAATGGCAACTAATTTTCTTTTTTAGGTGTAGAGACATTGAGATTTTGTAAGCCAGTCCGGGCATTCAAACCCTGTTTCCCTAACTTCTATTAAGAAATAGGAAATAGGAAAACAAAACGGCAAATAGGAAAACATGAATTACATGAAAATATGTAAGTGTGGAGTTATTCTATTTAAAAAATGGTCCATCTAGGGATGTGCATTGCAATTTAGCTCAAGCTAAAAATGCTGTGGTGTGTGGCATAGGTCTATGCTACATACTTGTCCCTATACAAATAAACATTAAATAAATATGATCAACAATAAACCTGTAAGTGTGCAGCCGATGTTAATAATTAACGTGGTGGCAGCCAGTGGGACGTAAATGATTACGTAACGTTAAATCCCCCGACAAGTTTGGCAAACAAACAAACGCTCATTCATCTTTTCATAACATCTGGTGGACGACAGTCGGAGTTAACCACTGTGGGTCGTAGCTAAAGCAAGAAGCAAGGTAACGTTAGATGGCCAATGCTGAGCTAAACATGTCAGCTAACCTATCAGAATGTTTTCAGATGATAAAATGAGACATTGTTGAGCCTGAATCCTTTTTCTTGCTACCGCATATTTAGCATTCAGCGCTTCTTTTGTTTGGGTCTTTTCTGAAGTTTTTAAAGTCAAAGCATCTCATGAATTGGACATGTTTGTTGACCTCTCGTGTGTGGCTGGTGGCCGTGCGCAGCAGATACTCTACTGTGTGTGACTTGCACACTCGAGTCTTAAACCCGAGTCCCAATCTCTGACATAAGGTACCACATGTATCGGCTCTGAACTACACTTTTATATACAGTACAGAAACAAACAAACACACACACACACACACACACACACACACACACACACACACACACACACACACACACACACACACACACACACACACACACACACACACACACACACACACACACACACACGCACACTCCATTATCTCTCCCTACCAGCTGTTAGATAGCCCACCCACTGGTTAGGTTGCTGTGGGCATCAACAGCTTTTCAGTGGCCCACAGCGTTTTAGATAGTCCCTATAGACACTGTAATAACACTTTAAATGACCCTTTTGTGTGTATGGAAGTGTGCACGTGTGTGCGTCCTCTTTATCTACTTCACTTTGATTCCACCACACTCATCGAGCTTCTGTCAGAGTATAATTTCTGACACAAATAGTGAAACCTGTTATTTATTGCTCCTACATACGTAGATGTACTACCTAACACTAACACTTATCCTGCTGCTTGCTTCTTTTCTTTGCTGCTTTCGTTGCTTTGCTTCTTGTCTGTGCTGTTTTTGCTTTAGGCTTTGCTGCTTCTTCTGTGTGTTTTGCTGGGTTTGCTGTGTTTTCTTACCCAGAATTGTGGTACAGACTAGGGTTACTTTATGCTAGGGTTGCTCTGTGACTGACTTGGTTGTGACTGAAACTGCTTAGGGAAATTAACCTAGCCTAGTGTAAAGTGTGGGGTTGGTGAGTTGTGGTTAACGACTCTCCATTGCAGAGCCATTACCACCAGGGACTTTGTTAAAACCTCTGAACATCCACACAGGTGATTAGACCTCTGCTCAGGTTGAAGGTGGGCCGTATCTTACATGGGAATTTATTACGACACAAATCTTTTCTACCAATAAGAATGATAAAGATGTAATTTGTCCTGCCCGGACAGGTGGAACAGAGCTAACAAGAGATTTAGGAAGATGTCAATCAATCTAATCTATACACACCCACAGAGTCCTGGGAAGAGGTCTAATCAGCCACATTAACTCAGAACACCTGTGTGGGTGTTCAGGGCCTTAGGTGGGGCCTACACACCTGTAGTCAGCTCCAATCAGGCTAGTGTTAGAGTGCATTTGAATTCTGAGGAGACTAACTGCTAGAATCTAAGACAAGTACTGACTTTAATAGGCTTCTCTGCTTCATTGTATCTGCCGATTTATAGCCGAGACACACCAACCAGACGGCCGACTGTCGACAGAAAAGCCAGTCGGAATGATCAGTCGGGTCCCCGAGTTCCAAAAAACTGTCTCGGAACACACTGAGGCGACACCGACTTGAGAAACGTAATACGTCTCCATAGCAGCAGGCGGCGCTACTCTGTATTGTTGCCCAAGAAATGAAAACCGGCAGTTGATTGGACGAACGCGTCACATGGGTTTGTTTTGAAATTCAAAGCCAGACTGTCATGGCGGCTCGTTCAGAATACGATCTCATATTGTACTAAGATAGTTCACTGAAACATGTTTCTGAAAACATTTTAAGCGAGAAATAGGCCATGCAGTTGCTGAATCTGTCTTCATTTCAGCTCAACAATCACTTTAAAAGATTTGTCAGATTTTGAGAGACTCTAGTCATTCCGCTCCCCATTTCCGGGTGAGTCCCGACTGCCCTGTCTCCGACTGAACATGTCAGGTCGGCCAAAATGAAGGCAGACGGCCCCTCAGACGGATGACGGCACGGGACACACCAAACAGACTCAAGTCACCGACCTCGCCAGACTGTCTAACGGCCGATAATCGGCTTGGTGTGTCTCGGGCTTTAGATTAAGTTGACTGCTGTTGTTTTGCTGTTTTCGCTCATTCTGCTGCTTTTGCTGTTTTGCTTCTTGTCTTCGCGGCTTTCGTTGCTTTGCTTCTTGTCTTTCCCATTTTTGCTGTTACCTTTGCTGCTTCTTCAGTTTCTGCTGTGTTGTGTACAGACTAGGGTTGTGACTGAAACTGCTTAGGGAAATTAGCCTAGCCACGTGTGGGGGTTGGTGAGTTGTGATTAACAACTCTCCATTGCACAGCCATCACCACCAGGGGCTTTGTTAACTGATTAGCAAGGGTGGGGGGGCCTACACACCTGTAGACTGTTATTTAAGCCTGCTCCAATCAGGCCAGTGTTTAAGTGCATTTGACTTCTGAGGAGACTACCTGCTAGAATCTAAAATAAGTACTTACTTTAATAAGCTTCACTGTCACTGGATCTGTTACCTTAGATTAAGTTGATTGCTTTTTTTGTTTTAATAGCAATACTTCTAAAACCCTAAGAATAGATGATGATTTGAATGAGGAAAGCACCTTGATGAAGGAATGAGTCGGTTAACTACCTTTAACTACAATTAGCATAATTTAAGTACGCAGGTGTCACACCTCAACACGCACACAAACCTCTCTCTTCAACAAAGGGTTGAAAACACACTGAATTGCCATTCCTTTAACCTTTTTCTTTGAACAGAGTGCCATCTAGTGAGCTCAGAAAATAAATGACAGTGGTTCACGAAGCTTCCATACTATAGTATTTGACCATCATTTCTCAGAAGAAGTAATTCTCTTCACTTGAGTTTCAGTGCGGGAAAGTCATCGAAACTCACAATCTTCTGAACACAGCCATACTGACAAATACAGAGAGTGTTGTGTGGAGCTGATAGTCTTGATTAGCTTTTGTAGCAAACCATTGGCAATGGCTTGAATGTAACGGACGTTCATTAATATCAAAAAGTTACGCACTGAAGCTTTAAGAACTAAGTGTTTCTTGTGTTACAAAGGTTGCTCTTCAAGCGCTATTTCTTAAATCTCAGATGTTAGAGTGTCCTTGAACGTTTAGCTCTTTAGCTGCAAAATGTTCACCAGTTGGTTGCTAACTGTCTGTCGGATGCTGGGCAGGAAGTGTGGACTGGGTTCGTCAGAACATTTTCTCGTTGGCGGTGCAGTATTTGTATTTGTGCAGAATTTTAAAAGATAATAGCTAAAAAGTAAGAGCAGGAACTGTACTGTTTCTCAGCCAGCCAAGCTGGGTCGGCAGGGCCGACATAATGGGGAAACACTGACACTGCTAGCACCCCTTTTTCATTACAGTCTTCATCAATGATGTAAAAATATTGATTGGTGCAGCTTGGGTATGTACCGTATCTGATACACATATTGAAAGTAGGCTTCTGCGACCACTTTGTATTGCGTTATTTAACTGCCTTAATAAGTCTTACTTTTACCACACCACCACCATATCCCTTTTTATTATCATTCCGTTTCTGACATAGGGCGCTTAGATAATACTATTTAGAATGCATACTCTATTTTATTTGACATGTTCCTCATTTTGTATTTGCTACAAGTGGAATCTGTTAATGTTTTGTTCACCACCTCCAGAGCTGGTATGATCTTCAATGCCATCTTGAGTATGATTACACCCATATTAGGCTTCATCTATGGATTATAATCCATTCGATGATGCATAGCGGTGCCAGATGGAGCTCCCAGGCACAATGTACGTTCCTCAGCCATGGATTAACCATGTGAGTGTGAAAATGGCAAGGGAGTCAAAGGCTTTAGTATATCCCCATGCAAAGAGTATGCACTTGTGTGAAATATGGCAATCGTGCCCTAAAATCCTACAGTGGAGTACTTACCTTCCATATAAAAGGAAGACAAGCCATATGTAGGTTGAAAGACACTGTAGCTATAGCACAGATGAGCCTCACTGAAAATAACCCACTGCTGCCACTTAAGGAGGTGACACTTCTTTACTGTATGTTTCCTGCTCAACTTTCCCCATCGACACGAACATACCATCTGCGACAGTAAAGGTGTAACTTCATAGAGCAGACAAAGACATATAGGCTATATATGGGACCATCTTTTTTTATTACTTTGTCTTTGTTTAATCTCATAACTTCACCTTTACCATCCTCCCTAAAGTGAAAGAGCAGAGGTGGTGCAGCGGGCCAAACAGTTATCGAGAATGACCATCTGTATGTGTGTGTTTGGTCCCAAAAAAGTAAGTAATATCTTAACAGCTGTCGCAGTGTTATTGGGACATACCTATTGCTCTTTTCCACATCCCTTTGGAAAACACGAACCTAACACACAAACAGAAAACACAAGTAGAAATAACCAACATGTTGTCACTCCCTGATCAATCAGGAGCAGAATGACTATTGAGGGGAACATTTGCTGGAAGTATTTTGCAAGTATGTATGTTGTATTGTGTTACTATAGTATGGAAAAAAGAAGAACCACAACGTTGCCAGCCACTGTTGTGTAGAGAAACACATACATGCTCTGTTATCTATTGCCCTAATCTGTTCTGAGCTATTCTATTCTAACCCATTCGGTGCATACTGTATGAGCGAGGCAGGCAGAAATGAAAGTGTCAGCGTAATTGCTTCCTCCCTCTTGTCTGCCCTTTTGGGAAATTTTACTTGAGAAAAAGCTGATGGAGGAGTGGATTATTTCTTTTCATACAAATTTTATAATTTTTCTTTTTAAAAACAAATTCTTGAAAGTGTCCAGAGAGACATAAAAGTGCTATGTCCTGTTAAGTGGAGCACAATCCTATTACATTATCTGTATTCCTTTTCTCGTTGTCAACCTGGTCCCGATTACATATTTCTATTGTAAATTATTGAATGAAACATTGCAACCAAAACAGGTCAGCTAGCTTTGCGTGAAACCCCTCCACGTAAAAGTCTAAAGAACTCTGTTATTAGTTCTAAGAGGCTACATCATTCAACACAACATTAGATGCTAAAGGAAACCGCAGTAATGGTAGAATATACACAAAGAAATGTCTCATCAGCCTCAATCTCAAAGTGTCGGAGCAAAAGAGAAGAGCATTCCATTCCTACTAAGTGACACATTGTAGTTTCCTCTTTTTCAAATTAAAGTTCCTTATTTATCAAGTGTGCACATGCACAGCTTGGTGCTGAAACCATGTGTGTGCTCATTTTGGCTTCACGTAGGATTGATTTAATTTCCTCTTGTGCTTGAAAATGTCTCATGACCATGCATTCTAACAAAACCTTAGTGGAACAGTGGAAGGAAGCGTAGTCGAGGGTACATACTGTACAAACCCGAACTCTACTGTCAACCATGTAAACATAACTGATAGATTATAATCTTATCATACTTGAAAAATTTTCCTTTTTTCCTTTTTTTTAGAAAACAAGGTAGCCTAATCATTTCTTTTCCTTTTTGTTTGACTTGTTTCTCTCATACGGCATCACTTGTGGCTTCATAGAAGAGATCCAGAATATGTATTTTAAGGAATGCTGGGTCTGTTTACCAACTTGAGATGCGAGTGTGTGTGTGTGTGTGTGTGTACGTGTGGGTGCGTGCGTGCATCTATATATATATATATATACAGTGGGGGAAATAAGTATTTGAACCCTTGCTGATTTTGCAGGTTTGCCCACTTACAAAGAATGCAAAAATCTACAATTTTAATCATATGTACATTCTAACAGTGAAAGACAGAATCCCAAAGAAAATTCCAGAAAATCACATCATATGAATTTATTAAAATTGATAACCATCTGATGAGGAAAAACAAGTATTTGACCCCCTGGACAAACAGCATGTTAATATTTTGTAGAAAAGCCATTATTGGCCAGCACAGATGTCAAACGGTTTTTATAGTTGGTGACAATGTTTGTGCTCATTTCGGCAGGGATGTTGGCCCACTCCTCCCTGCAGACAGCCTCCAAATCATTCAGGTTCCGAGGTTGTCGCCTGGCAACTCGAATTTTAAGCTCCCTCCAAAGATTTTCAATCGGATTCAGGTCTGGAGACTGGCTAGGCCACTCCAGAACCTTGATGTGCTTCTTCTTCAGCCACTCTTTTGTTGCTTTGGCGGTGTGCTTAGGGTCGTTGTCGTGCTGAAACACCTATCCTCGACCCATCTTCAGCTCTCTCACTGAGGGAAGGAGATGTCGGTCCAGAATTCCACGATACATGGCCCCGTCCATCCTCCCCTCAATACGATGGAGTTGTCCCGTCCCATTGGCTGAAAAGCACCCCCAAAGCATGATGTTGCCACCAACATGCTTGACGGTGGGGATGGTGTTCTTTGGGTTGTACTCGGTGTTCTTTGCCCTCCAAACACGACGAGTTGAGTTGAGGCCAAAAAGTTCTATTTTGGTCTCATTTGACCACATCACCTTCTTCCAGGCCTCTTCTGAGTCGTCCAGGTGGTGAATGGTGAACTTCATGCGGGCCTGTACATGTTTCTTCTTGAGCAGGGGGACCTTGCGTGCGCTGCAGGATTTCAATCCATGACGGCGTAGTGTGTTACCAACCGTTTCTTTTGTAACTGTGGTCCCAGCTGCCTTCAGTTGATTCATCAGTTCCCCCTTGTGGTTTTGGGATGATTCCTCACTGTTCGCATGATCAGGGACACCCCACGAGGCAAGATCTTGTGTGGAGGCCCAGACCGAGGGAGGTTGGCGGTGGTGTGGTGCTTCTTCCATTTCCTGATAACTGCACCGACAGTTGATCTTTTCTCTCCAAGTTGCTTTCCGATTCTCTTGTAGCCCATCCCAGCCTTGTGCAGATCAACAATCTTGTCCCTGATGTCCGTGAGAAAGCTCTTTGGTCTTGCCCATGGTGGTGATGTTGGATGCTGGTTGTTTGGGTGTTGACAGGTGTCTTTTATACAGGTAACGAGGTGAGGCAAGTGTATTTGATGTAGATAATTGGTTCGGATTGGGGCTGTGTCTTAAAGAAAGACTAACTGGCTTGTAGGAGCCAGAATACTTGCTGTTTGTCCAGGGGGTCAAATACTTGTTTTTCCTCATCAGATGGTTATCAATTTTAATAAATTCATATGATGTGCTTTTCTGGAATTTTCTTTGGGATTCTGTCTTTCACTGTTAGAATGTACATATGATTAAAATTGTAGATTTTTGCATTCTTTGTAAGTGGGCAAACCTGCAAAATCAGCAAGGGGTCAAATACTTATTTCCCCCACTGTATATATATATATAAATAATAAATGGAATAAAAAGCTAACTGGTCGTCAGATGATAGCCAATGGTTTCCGAGATTGCATTTTGGCCAGTGTCTCTTTAGGTCTCCACATGGACTTGTTAATGAAATGATGTTCCTTTGACTTTTTGTTAATCATTTGAACATTTCTCTGTATGTATCTGTTTCAAAACTGTCTCACTGCTGTATGAGCTATGACATTGAGGTGTCAGATTACCTATGTAAAGGGCTTTTCTGTTGACTGTGACAGACAGCTACCAAGTGGTTTCAGACTATTTATAAAAAATCTGTATGTTGCAGCCTGTTATTGGAGAAGAGTTGCATAAGAGTTTCATAGTATTGCTTTAAAAGGTCCCATGACATGGTGCTCTTTGGATGCTTTTATATAGACCTTAGTGGTCCCCTAATACTGTATCTGAAGTCTCTTTCCCGAAATTCAGCTTTGGTGCAGAACTACAGCCACTAGAGCCAGTTCCACAATGAGCTTTCCTTAGGATGTGCCATTTCTGTGTCTGTAGCTATTGAGGAGGAGAGTGGGAGGGTCAAGGTGGAGGGTGGGGGGTGTGGCCTTGACCAACTGCCACTTTTCTCGTTTGAAAGCCATGATGTCTCTCTCTCATGGGTTGGCCAAATTCTCTGGGCGGGCAAAGCAGAGAAAGGGGAGGTAACCTTTCTCCTTATGACCTCATAACAAGCAGATTCCAAAACGGCTCATCTGAGCTTTCCTTTTCTCAAAGGCAGAGCAGGATACCCAGGGCTCGGTTTACATTTCTAGCCACTGGGGGACCATAGACAGGCTGGGGGAACTCATATTAATGTTAAAAAACCTCATAAAGTGAAATTTTCATGGTATGGGACCTTTACAGGAAAAAGATAACCTTGCCCGGAGACATTTCGTTGGTTCGTGAAAATATTCATTGGGCTGCTTTCCAATGAGCACAGGTTTCTTTGTTCTGTAACAAGTATATAATCACCATGTTCCCTGTGTCCTTTGGGAGCTGCGGAGTAAAACTGAATGACACTTTTGCTTTGTAAACTCCCCTGTAATTAATTACACATTAATTACATAAAACATTTGCAATATATCACTTTAACCATTCTCTGTGTTCTCGGTGTGCCAAAAAAAACAGACTGTTTACCTGCATACACCCAAAGCTTGCTCAAACGTGATTAGATGATACTACTCGGACTACAAACGCAAACCCGAACGTTATAGTAATAAATATGCATTAAAGTTGTGTTTAAATACCATTTATTTTAATTGATTTAACAAGTCACTTGCGGACGTATCAAAATACATTTGGATTTCTTCTAATACTGTTTTAATCCAAAGTTCTCAGCTATGAGAGAAAGTATTTAATTGTACAGTATACATGTAGGGTATACCAGCTGCCACAATAGGGAGATCTGTCTCGGTTGCTGCTTTAGTCCACAACAAGTAACTCTATATAAGGGTTACTTGTACTTTCAAAGAGATCTTGACCATTTGTGGCTTCTCAGGGTATGTACATGCTCATGTAATTGAGCCTGTTTGTGCACAAGCAGATAGATGTGATATTGGTGAGATCTGTCATTGTTCATTGCATAAAAGTGTGAGTAAACATTTCATTTAAACCAATTTTCTTGTTCACATGGACACATCAAGAACTTGTTCTACACATGCTTTGAAAAATGAGACACTTTGTGTTGTGTATTGACTCTAGAAGCAATACGATGCAGGTTGTGACACGTTGAAACGTAAGAGTGAAATACAAACCGTCTAAACGGCAGCAGTGAGTGCTTTCTCTCTCACCGTTGCTGGGTTTGATCACTGCAGTTCTAGAAGCAGGTCTGGGGATGTTGGAGTGTAATGTTCTGAGCTCTGAAGGTGCTTTATTCAATGTAACTGACAAAACAAGAAAATCCATGTAATAACCTCAAAGACACATCTGTTCCCACATGCCCTCATCATCCAACATTGCAGTCAGGCTGCTACGTGAAAGGTTATCACCCTTATTAGTAGCACAGGTTGCAACATATCTCGTGCACACAGGAACATTCCCACATCACACACACACACACACACACCCCTGTGCACCGCTGCACCCACACTCCATTGTTTATACATAGGTTTATAATGTAGAAGCATGATTACTTAATGCTACGTTTACACGTTGCCGGCTGTTTTCATAAACGGACATTTCAACGTTTTCAAAAATAACTGTGCACAGCTGTCAGTTTTCAGAAAAGTGTTTGTTTACATGTACCCGTGTATATATGCCGTCAAGAGCACGCCAAACCTGTAGGTGGCAGTGTAACGAGAAGCTCAAGCCCACGTTAGCCAATCAGAATCCCGAAAATAGGAACAACAGCAACGAATCACTTCCTCTATCTTCTCTTCCTCACTTCCTCGGCTGCCTAAACCTCCGTTTGTCTCAGTTTACATGCAAAATGTGCAAACAAAGTTTTCCAAAATCTCCACTCTGGCCAGAATTTTTAGAAAGAATCATTTTCAGAGGAGAAATGTCTGTTTTTCAAAATAACCATGTACGTGTAAACGGGGTATAAAGCAAGACCACCTGAAGCATCTTATCTCCTACTGCTACTGAAACAACATAGTACATGGGATTGTTGCATTCTGCTTCACTTTTTAATTGACCCACACAAAGATGTGTGACAAGATTCAATTCAATTCAATTTTATTTATAGTATCAAATCATAACAAAAGTTATCTCGAGACACTTTACAGATAGAGTAGGTCTAGACCACACTCTATAAATTCCAAAAACCCCAACAATTACAGTAATTCCCTCAAGAGCAAGCATTAGCAGTGGCTTTTGCGACAGCCACAAAACTCCCTTTTAGGAAGAAACCTCGGCAGACCCAGACTCTTGGTAGGCGGTGTCTGACGGGCCGGTTGGGGGCGTGATGAACAGTGGTGATAACAGTCACATTAGAAGTCACAGTGACTTCGAAGGTTATCGTGGAAGTTCATGTCATAGCAGGGCACATCGTGTCATACTGAGTAGTGCAGTCTCCTATACCGGATCCTGACTACTCTGTGCATAGGAACATCACAGCAGGGCGTTGCGGGATGTAACGTGGCGCTGCAGAGCACGGGTGGATGCTGCGGATGCAGCAGGACGCAGCAGGATGCGGCCGGGAAATGCAGAGAATTGCAGAGCATAGCTCTGCGAAGAAGAAACATAAGGACTCCGGGGAGTAAACTCCCCAGAGCTAGATTAGTAACAAGCATTTCTGGGACAGGATGCATACAAAAGTAACAAGTAGAGATGAGAGAGCAGCTCAGTATGTCTTAGGGAGGAACAGCCTCCCCGGCAGTCTAGAATTGTAATAGCATAACTTAAGAGAGGCAGGTTAAAGAGAGGTGCCTGGTCGGGCTAGAACTCTCACCAACCGGATCGGGCTGTACTGGCCTGCCTCCCTCTACTCTCGCTAGATTATTAATTATACAGTATATAAAACAGATGACTACGAGGAGAAGCAGGTGGGCCGGGTTAGGCGGACGCTGCAACTCCCCACTCATTAACTATAAGCTTTATCAAAGAGAAGAGTTTTCAGTTTACTCTTAAATTAGAAAGATTAGAACAGTAATAGAGGAGGACGTTCTGCGTTTAACAAGTCTGTACAGAAATTTCTCCAAAGATGCTCCCTTTGTTATGGTTTCACAGACAGAACCAAACGCAGACTCCGAATGAATTAAGGTGAATGAAAAGAGGGACTCATTGTAAGGGAAAAGTGGATTAGAGGTGGGATGAGCGAGAAAGCTGCCGGCACAGGCAGGGGGATGGTAGTTAGGGGTAATGGCTGAAGATGTTGGAGCGAGGCAGACGAGTGACAACCATGGGATTGGAGTGGCTCGCTGCGGTGGCTGAGGGAAGGGGATTGATCATGGAGCACAGGAGAATAAGGTCAGGTGAGGCACAAAAAACCCTCGAGAAAAGAACAATTTACTAGAACAAGGAACGGCCTGAGGTGTTATCCACCACGATAGCTGACTGATCTGGAGATGAGAGGCTGATTGACCCGGGTAGATATACTGAGCTTGATAAACTTGATGGAAGGCAGGTGTGTATGATCAGCAGCAATCAGGAGCCAGGAGGGAGCAGAGGAGCGTCACTCCCACAGACACAGAGAGACAGGAACACACAGGGGAGCGAAAAACACATAAGGTAAATCTCACTTCCCTGAAATTGCATCCCCAGCTCCTCCACTTGCCTCCCTTCCAGGGGAAGAGACGTGAGCAAATCATGGGAGAAGAGTGGAAACAAGTTAATATGGTTGTTTGAGATGAGCCAGGCCTTCGCAGAATCGATCACCCGCGATCGCCACCCAATGCATGCCGGTTAGATTTGTGTCCGACTTGACCCCGACTTGCTCTGACGTCATGCACACGTGGGTGACAATAACCTCACGAGATCAAGGCAGCCCCAGGTTTGAGAGGCAGGCAGCGCAGTTGATTTTTTTTTTACAGGCTGCAAGACCCAAGCGGACCCAGGGCATGGTGGGAATCGCCTGACTCTTAGCTGATCTAACAGCTGATTGGTTCAGAATCGACTCAACATGACGTTTTGTATCAACTTTTTATTGTTTTTGAATTGGAGGGATTTTAATTGCTATTTGTCTGATTTAGAGGCCTATTCTGTCTCACTATGTGAACACACGTGTGGCTGATAGTGACGTTTAGAAGTCAGAGACTAAATCGGTTCAGATAACTGATCATCTCCAGTCTGTCAGATCGCATGTAGAGCATTTTGACGGCTACTCCGTCATAATAAAAACAACTGGAGCCTGCGTACAAGCTGATGTTACATTTTATTAAATTGAAATCGGACCTAACAGGATGTGAGTGTTTCTGTGACTTCCTGTTCAGACTGAAGTCTCCTGTCCGACTTGACAGCAGATTTTTCTCACCGCCCCCGGCTACTAGCGCCTGCTCTCGTCCACTTTACAGGCGAGGACACACTTGCGGCCTTAGTGACAGTGTTTGTTTAGGCAATCACCCATCCATTTTAAGGGCCTTGTAAATGTGTAGCTGATGGAATGATTTGTCAAAACATTAGTACAATATTGTCACATAAAATATGTCACAACTAGTCCTGGAAATGACATTAATGCTTTATTTCTTTCCAGAGGTGTTTTTAAGTCACGGTGTATACTGTGACTATGACTGATCATGTAATTCTTATACAGATGGTAAAATAATTACTGAAATACAGATTTGGATAGAACATTAATGCATTAGTACATTGCAAATCATGGTGCATATTGTATGAATTAACTTACCGGTAATGTACTTTATTATACAGATTACAATTAGTTACATTTTGTATGTTTTTGTTACATTTTCAATGAGGAAATGGTGCAAATGTTGTAAACATCATTCATTTATAATGTGATTTAAAGTATCCAGCATTAGTTCATTGCATTAACAAGTGTTGCTTCACGTGCATGCCATTTTGAGGGGCTTTTAAAATTCTATCTTAAAAGTTGTTACATCGTCTGAAACCAAGAAAGTGCTCTTTATCAAACCGTAGCATACAGTGGCTTAGAGAGCTCAACCACAAAGTGAAAACCAAACAAATAAAACCAAAATTTCAACCAATTTTACAAAAAAACGGGTCGATATAAAACATTCTACATTATGTGGAAACGGTTGGGGAGGGTTGGAGAAATGGGAGAGGAAATTATAAAAGCCTTCAGGTATTTTTTCACAGCCCTGTTATTGAAGAAAATACCAAAGCCTGGAAGGCAGGCTCGGATATGAGTGTGTGAGTATTTGGTGTAGCCAAGTTGGGGCCAGGTCCTGCCTGCAGTCAGGAATGAGCACAGGGACAGTGGGGGACAGCTCATACACACCTTTGTACTATGCATTTGTGTGTGTGTGTATCATCTATCAGTTAGGCTCAAGCCCACAGACAGGAAGTAGAACATTGAGAGGAAATTGACCTAAAACTGATAGCGTAGCCTCAGGCGTCCTCTGAACCTGTTTCTGTTTTCTCTTCTCGTTCTCTGTTTTATCTCTCAGTCTGCTCCTGGCCCGCTCTTATTCATTTTCTATTTGTGTCATTCTATCTCTCGCTCTCTCTTCTCTGTCAATCTGCTTCCCTTCCTGTCCATTTCTCTGTCTAGAAAATCCAGCACTCAACTTGAACCTTGAATCTTGTTCAAATTCTCTTCATGCTTAAGCTCTGCTTATCAATACATTTGATACTGAACACCTGCCTCTCAGCTGATCTAACATCTGATTGGTTCCGAATCGACTCAACATGATGACGTTTTATATGAACTTTATATTGTTTTATAATCAGAGGGATTTTATTTGCTATTTGTCTGATTTAAAGGCTTATTCTGTACAGAACACATTTGTTGTGTGTTTAGAAATCAGAGAGACTAAATCTGTTCAGATTACAGATCATCTACAGTCTGTTTATTAACATCAGCAACAGATCGCATGTAGAGCATTTTGACAGCTACTCTGTCATAATAAAAACAACTAGAGAGTGTGTATGGGTCTGATAACATTTTATTAAATCGGAATCGGACCTAACAGGATGTGAGTGTTTCTGTGACTTCCTGTTCAGCCTAAAGGCTGCTTGAAACGGCTGTAAACTGTCCGACTTTACTGCAGCTTGTTGTCACCGCCCCCTGTTGCTGCCGCCTGCTCTCGTCCGCTTTACAGGCGAGGTGCATTTGATCTTGAACGAGCCTATTATCTGTAACATGCCAAGTAGAATTTGCGGTCTCCAGTCAGCGATTGGTCCAGCTAGGTTCGATCCCCCCACTTCCTGCTTGAGGCTAGAGAACACTGATTGGCACAGCACCCTGTCTCACCCTCCAATCATGAAGAAGCAATCAGGCTTGTGTGTGTGTGTGTGTGTGTGTGTGTGTGTGTGTGTGTGTGTGTGTGTGTGTGTGTGTGTGTGTGTGTGTGTGGTATATGGTGCCTGATCGTCACTTGCGCCAGCCGTGATTTCACTTGATCAGCCTGCCAACATAACTCGGGGTGTACTTTTGTGAATGTCTGGTTGAATGCTTTGCTGAAAGCTTTAATTGTTGAAAGATTGTTAAAGGTGCCATGGCATTAAAATTTCACTTCATGAGGTTTTTTAACATTAATATGCGTTCCCCCAGCCTGCCTATGGTCCGCCAGTGGCTAGAAATGGTGATAGGTGTAAACCGAGCCCTGGGTATCCTGCTCTGCCTTTGAGAAAATGAAAGCTCAGATGGGCCGATCTGGAATCTTCTCCTTATGAGGTCATAGGGAGCAAGGTTACCTCCCCTTTCTCTGCTTTGCCCACCCAGAGAATTTGGCCCACCCATAAGAGAGAGACATCATGGCTTTCAAACGAGCAAATTGGCAGTTGGTCAAGGCCACACCCCCAACCTCCACCTTGCCCCCCTCTCCTCCTCAATAGCTACAGACACAGAAATGGCACATACTACGGAAAGCTCATTGTGGGACCGGCTCTAGTGGCTGTAATTCTGCACCAAGGCTGAATTTCGGTAAAGAGACTTCAGATACAATATTAGGGGACCACTAAGGCCTATATAAAAACATCCAAAGAGCACCATGTCATGGGATCTTTAAATATCAGATGTAAGACTACTTGGGAGACTGGACCAGGATTTAGCTTTAAATACTGAAAATTGTTACACATTTAGATATTTGATGTTTAACCAGCATCCACAGGTCCTTTCTTTCCTTTGTAGTGTGTGCACCTGTGATTCTGTTAATCCATTTAACTCTTATTTTAATAAATATCTTTAATTTACCAAACACACCTGTTTTTATGTTGCTTCCCTTTACCCTAATAAGCTGGGTTGTAACAAAGGCACACTGAACAAGGTCACAAGCTAAGGTTTATACCATAACATTCATATAAATCAAATACAGTTTTTTTTATTATTCATTTTATTTATTTTAATTGTGGGAGTAAACCGGTTCACCCGGAGTAAACCTACACAATTGTTTGAAGAAACCAGATCACCTGGAATAAACCCACACAATTGTTTAAGGAAACCGGATCACCCGGACTAAAGCCACCCCCGGACTAAAGCCTTTCATGCTGTGCCAGTGATTGGAAATGGTGGTTGTGGTTGCGGTTGTCGTAAATAGGGAGATAACCTCACCTTTTAATGTCTCTCCTGCAGAATCTTGATGGGTGGTAAGCGTACATGCTTTGATGTGTTTTTACACCCCTGCTTGACTGTACTAGCCGATCGCTGCATGTGTGGTAAGGTCTTCATAGCTGGCAGTGTGTTTGGTTGACATAGTGGAAGGACATGCCTTTTAAGGTGTCTCTCTGCTGACATAGTGGGAGGACATGCCTTTTAAGGTGTCTCGCTGCTGAATCTTTGACCGGTCTTTGTCTGATGATGTGTGCGCTGCACCTTATCAAGGATGGATTTCAAGTGTACATGCTCTGGTGTTTGCATAGACCCCTCCAGGCATCCCGGCAGGGTGTTTGGTGGAACTGGTGCCAGGACACTGCCCTTTAATGTGTCTCTCTGCTGGGTCTTGAGCACACGTCCATATTTGTGCATAGTCTGGTCCAAATATGCAGTCCGTGAAGAGCTTTGGTTAAGGGCAGTGCCACTTCTGATGAGGGGCGGGTGTGGCTTGAATTGACTTTCTGTGAGCTGCACTGTCTCTGAGATGGGTGGGAAATGTACTTGTTTTGAAGTGGGTTCAGTCCCCTGCTTGACGGCACCATCAGATTGCGGCATGTTTGCTAAGGTGTTTGTGTCATTAGTGCAACCTGTAGTTGCCGTGGTGTTTGGTGGACATGATGTTGATGTATTTTTAGACTCCTGGTGGACCTCACTAAAAACAAGATTTTTGCTTTTTATCAAGTCAAGTCCTGGTTTAATCTTCATCATCCGTCTATATAAGCAATTCATTTGATCATCTGTTAGTTTGGCTCGAGGCTTCTTAGGTCTGAGTACCTCGTCTATTCTGTTATAGAGGTCTTTAAAGCTGGGTATCGGTGATTCTGGTGGTGATGGTGTTGGAGACTCAGGGCATGCCAATTGAAAGTTGCTTGTCTTCGCTGTGTCTGGTCTGCCTGTCTCCTCCTGGTCAGCATTTTCCTCAAGGCTGATTTGTGAAGCACCCCATTGGTCTTTCCCAAAGAGGCCTATGTAGGTGCCTGTGTTTTCCCACAGACAGACATTGCAGTTCCCTGCGGTAATTAACTTTTCACAAGTTGGGTTACACTGAACACTCACCACCCCTGTGCTGTGAGATTGCCAGGAGCGCAATAGAGGAGGTGGACACAATGACACGCGCCACCCATTTATATCCTCAAATGGCCCATTGTTTACCAGTTTTTTAAACCCAAATGCCTGAATGTCCCACTGATAAATCTTCCCGGTAGTATCCCCGGTCAGTAATATCTGTTCGTTGGGATCAGTTGACATGGTGGTAATGACTGCTCCTTCATCCTTCACTGCCCTGAACTTTCCAATCAAACCTCCCTTGCTAATAACAGACCAGGCATATATGTTGCCATCTGAAGACGTCAGCAGTGTGGCTGTGTCAACGCTGACCTCCCTGGTCTTCAGACATTTGATAAGAGGTGTGTTATTCACAGCAGTCTCATTCCCATTCAGAGATTTACTATGTAAAGGGCTATTCCCAGTGCCTCTGACATGCTTTCGACTCTTGTCACCAAGCAGAATCCCTGTCTGGCCTTGAGTTTTTTTGTCTGCCATGTTTGTTCGAGGGCTCTTACTGCCATTGAGCCAGTAGAGAACCTCGCCAGTGTCGGCCTCCCAGATAACAATATTTCCATTGCTGGAGGCAGTAGCCAGTGTGTTTTCATGGGCATCCATTGAGGAAATGTCATCTAAATAATCATGCTTCAAAAATCTGTTGTCATATCCGTGTATGTCCAGGTCATAAATGATCTTGGAGTTCCTTCCTGACACAAACACCCTATCGTCTACACAGACGATACCTGTCACCTCCCTTTGTACGATAACAGGAAGAATGGCAAGCTCTGTTCCGTTGTTGAAGTTCCAAAGTTTAACTTTTCCATCCTGGGAAATTGTGATCAGTCTGCGCTTTAGTCCATCAAATGAAATAGCAATGTGCCCCACATGCTGATCTGGAGTGACCTTGAACTGCATGACGGCCGTTCCTGTTAAGATATCCCACACTGTCACCACGCCATTTTGGCAAACAGAGATAACCTGTTTAAAAATGTTGTGATAGAGAGCACAGCACAGGTTCTTGTCATGCGATGTTAATGCTTCTTTAAACACATCGGTTCCTCTTCCAAGATATTTGCCAATATCTGTGTTAGCTAGGATTAACTCATTGTTGTGTGTGTTGTAACACACACTGGAGATAGGGCTCTGCATCATTTCTTTAATCTTGAAGCTTTGCAAACAGATCATTGCATCCTCGGACCAAACACGTACATGGTGGTCCTGCGATAAACTGACGAAAACTTTTTCCTTGGGATTTAACATTATGTGGGTGATGGGTTTGACATGTCCCTTTAATTCCTGGATGCACGACAGTGTTTTGTGGGGAAACCACACCCTCAGTAGCGCATCCGTCCCACCGGTCACCAGATACCCAGAGGAAGTGGAGTATTCTACACAGGTGAAGAACTCCATATGTCCTCTGCTCTCAAAGACTTTTGTAGACAATTTGGTTTTGGATGTCTTGGGTAGAGAAGCGAGGACCATTGTCTTGGATGAACTACCGCAGATGGCAAATGAGCTAAGTGATGGAAAGTATTGGATCTGACTGCAAATGTCATGGAAGATGTTGACCTTCACACATAGAAAGTCTTTAGAGGTGTTTCTTAACAGGGTTGAAACATAAACCGTTGGATAATCCTGCAGAGTGATTTTCTCGTACGCATCTTTGAAGAAGAGGCCGTTTTCATGTATGTTGTAGGAGATAAACACAGACAAAAAACCTTTTACATCGCCAAAGGAAAACACTGCTTTAGTGCCATTGGACCAGTAGTTCATGGTATTCACTATGTTGTCCTCTACTATTAAAGAGTGGCTGGTTGAAAACAATGTAGGGAATTCATTGCAACGATAGAATATTAGTTCCCTGTCAGAAGTGGAGATACCCAGGTGTTTGAGTTCTTTGATGTAGACCATGTCATTAACATGCATTTTCTTGCTGTGCGAAAAAGGAAGTGTGTTTTCCTTTTTGTATAATTGAACTGGGTATGGGGTGTCAAAGCTGTCAGGCCAGAAGTTGAGGATACCATTTGAGCTGATGGAGAGGTATTGCCCTTTTTGGTAAGCGCTGGTTTGTCCTAATAAAACCTCAGAACCACGATCAGGTTCCATGTCATTCTCGAAGGGACGGTGAATCAGACGAACAATCGCTTTATGGTGATCCACAGATATCATTTTGATAGGTTTGGGAAAGCTTTGATTTTTAAAATCCATGCTTTGTGATGCCTTGTTTTTATTCACCAGGTAGTCTGTTAACTCCCCAAGGTCCACACCTCCATCTCCATTTGTGTCAATCTTCATGTGGAGGGCAATGAGATCTTCTTCATCCATAGTAGGGAATAACTCCTTCATTGTCTCACAGAATTCCTCAATGTCCAATCCTCCACCTCCATCAGCATCCGCCTCACGAAATAGCCTTACAATCTCTTGCAGATTTTCAGCAGTAAACATGTTGTCTGTCTTTGTAAGTTCACTTCTGGTATCCATTGTAGACTTCTCAGTTAGGTCCTCTTCTGTATCTGTGTGTCCTTCTATTACTATATATATGCGAATTAACCAGTTGCTTAAGAATTAAAGTGTCAACCCATGAGATGTCAATCCTGGTTAGAGAGATATTAAAAACTAGAAACTACTATTTCGTTCCCTTAACCGCTTTTGAATTGGAACTGGTATCGTTCAATTCTATGACAGTTGTGTTGCGTTCAGTCCAAGATGGCACCGCTGCAGCTTGGTTATGGGTGTGTTTGTTGTAATGGAATGTTGCTACAAGTTCTCAGAATTGTGTGCAACGTTCCGTTTCTGTATATCAAAATGTAAAATGGATCGAAGATAGTGACCTAAGTGAAAGATAGTGACGTAAGAAAAGATCAAAGCATCCTTCACATGAAAGTCACATGAAAGCCAATAATGATGTCATAGTTTATGAAGTGAATGATTTTTTTTGTTGAAAAAACTTTATTTAACAACAATTTATAACAAACAAATACAGACATTAGTAATTGACAATACAGCTTCTCATCTCATTGCCTTTCTACAAGCATTTAACAATTCATCATTTACAGCTTTAAATCATAATTCATCTGCAGAAATATTTTTTTCAACGTTCATCTTCCTTGACCGCAGAAACTGGCATATTAGGAAAGTTTTGTCTCTAAAGTTTATAACAATTGAATTTCTAGCGGAAAATGGATACTACAGTTGCGCTTTCGGTCTTCAGTGAAAGCATACAACCGTTGGTTTGTTAGTTAGTATCTATTTTTTGTATACAGTACGGTTACCTAGCAACCGAGGCTTGAAGAAAGCAAGTGGTAAACAGTTGTTCAACATCTTGTAAGAACTGCTTGGTGAGTGGTTAGAATGCTTACCTTTGGTATGGGAGTTAGGAGTTTGATTCCCCTGTGAGGTGATCTTAATTTTGTAATTTTGGATTGGATAATTTGCATGCAATTGCGCAAGTCAGGGCCCGCGAACGCGATATTTTTTTTTTTTTGCAGGGTGGTAGGGGAAGACTCATGAATATGCCTGCTCTGGTTGGGTTGGTTAGGTTTAGGCAAGAGGAGTGGGAGTGGTTATGGTTAGGGTAAAAATGTCAGAGCGATAATATTCCAAAAAGGTGTAATACATGAGTAGTATGGATAACTGTGTGTAAATATATGCCAAGGTACTGTAAATGCACAGGGGTGCAAATAGCATACATTGATATTTGTACCAGAGGGGGTATTAATAGAACACATTGCTGTGTGCACCGGCGGGGTACAAATAGCATTCATTTCTAATTGCACCAGGGTACGAATAGCACTTCTGAATGCAGGGTACAAATAGCATACACTGCTAATTGTACCAGGGGTGCAAATATTTTTTTCCCTTTACAAACCAAGCCATTTTTTAGCGTTTTTTGCTCATGTCACATTATTACTCACTGGGAGCTCATTTTGCACTCTATCTGCAAGTCTGGTATGTGGTATCAATTTTTGTTTTATGTCAGAAAATATGGGACATAGAAATAAGTGCTGAAAATGTGTATAAGAAAAATTTAACAATTTAAAACGTTGGAAAAAGCAAAAACAAACTGTGAAAAAAAGGCATCAAAAATGTTGAAAAAACAAGTGTTTTTTTTCAAGGTTGACAGAAGGACAAAAAAAAATCAATGGCGGACCTAAGCGGGAGTTGGAGCGGGATCGCTGACGGCGCAATAATCATTTAATGAAGGAAGTATCTTTAGTGTTTGCCATACATTTGTTATCACTGTTAATGTGTTACATCAATGTAAAGCTTAACGCTTTAATGCTGGGTTGCAGTTTGTTTTGTGCCATTTGTGTTTGTAAAGTTCAGTGTCCGGTGGCATTTTCATCTCTTGTTATATGCCGTTACTGTATATGCGTAACGTTAGCAGAGATTTAGAAATTGGCGCGTTTATCAGTTGTAGCTGCAGGATGGGAGGTAAAGCTGCACCTTGTTAACTTCACTAGCAACGTTAAATGAAAGCTAAAATGTATGAGTAGTTTCCCATGTAAAATGTAACGTTCCGTAACGTAGCATTCATATTGGTAAACATCCTTTTCTTGTGTTTGCTACCTTTTAATTAACAGGGTCTAAGGAACAAACGGAGGTGGTCATTGAGGATGCAAAAACCACAGCAGCAACAAAGAGAGATGTTGAATAGATTATTTGCTATATTAGAGATTGGCATTCAAAAATTAAATGCATTAAATTAACTGGTTTGTCTGTGTCTTTGTTTTTTGTGTGTATATATTAAACTGTTTTTCAAGCTGACGTTTGATTCAGTCTAAAATAACGTTAACTCAAACTAAACACTGGGAAAAGCAGGCTACAGCTAAATTAAGACTTTACAGTAATAACAGTAAAGAGAAGTATTAATTGATTGTATTTTATTTGAGCACAAGTAAAGTAGAACTGACTTAACAGCTGCAATATATTTTAATGGTTATTGTCAGGTTTTGTTTTGAGGATCTTTTAAAATTATTACATGCTGTCTCAGCTAGCGGTTAGCCGAATTAGCTGTTAGCTTAACTAACGTTAGCTTCCCGGTGTTATCTTCTGCGCATGCGCTAACATCTTGCGCATGCCGGATAGTGCAGGCAGCACAGATCGGGTTCCGACAGTTAGTCTACTCTCTCCCCATTACCATAGTAACAGTTATTGAGTGGGGCGTAGGCAAATGAACAGCAGCTCATAAATATGTAATGAGCAGCAGAAACAGCACACTCTGAAAAGGACTGAGACAGAGGGTAATAGAGGTAGGTAAGATTATTTTCCTACAAGCTATTTCCAGCAAACAACTTCAGAAACATGTTTTCTGGAACTCATAGACCTATTTTAACTTGTTGAAACATAATATGGGATATTTAATAGTAATATATTCATTATTCCAGATTATTGTTTTGTGTGGAGAGAAATAATGTACGTAACATAACTTCCATGCCATCAGGGCCTACTGGTAGAAGTTGGACAACTGTAGAGGTGACTTTGCAATGTTAAAATTACAGGACAAGAGAAATTGAAGCCCTCCTACCTGCTTAAATATATTATCAGGAATGAAGAACCAAATGGATTTGGAGTTTTCTACATATTAGACTTTACATATAAGACTTTACTTTAAATGCGTTGTTCATATTAACAAAATCCAACATTTCAAAGCCTCCGTCACGTGTTTTACATTGGTGGTGTTTATTGCTCCAAACAAAATCAATAAGCATTTTGTTGATTTCTTTGCATGTGGATTCATTAACGGCTAAAGAAAAAACTGGGTATAAAAATCTGGACACACCCTTTGCTTTAGTTAACGGAATTCTGCCTATTATGGATATCTCTTTGTAGCCACATGTTAAAGGTCCCATGGCATGAAAATTTCACTTCATGAGGTTTTTTAACATTAATATGAGTTCCCCCAGCCTGCCTATGGTCCCCCAGTGGCTAGAAATGGTGATAGGTGTAAACTGAGCCCTGGGTATCCTGCTCTGCCTTTGAGAAAATGAAAGCTCAGATGGGCCGATCTGGAATCTCCTCCTTATGAGGTCATAAGGAGCAAAATTACCTCCCCTTTCTCTGCTTTGCCCGCCCAGAGAATTTGGCCCACCAATGAGAGAGAGACATCATTTTTTTTCTAACAAGCAAAGTGGCAGTTGGTCAAGGCCACACCCCCACCCTCCACCTTGCCCCCCCTCTCTACTCCTCAGACACAGAAATGGCACATACTAAGGAAAGGTCATTGTGGGGCTGGCTCTAGTGGCTGTAATTCTGCACCAAGGCTGAATTTCGAGAAAGAGACTTCAGATACAGTATTAGGGGACCACTATAAAAGGGGTATATAAAGCATACAAAGAGCACCCTGTCATGGAACCTTTAAATATCATTAAAAAAAATCACACGTTTTCTTCAATAACGGACCTTTAATGCAGTGTGCTATTTATTGCTACTGAAGCTTCATGAACAATTAGTTTTATTTGTTGACCCGATTAGATGGTTCTACCAAGAACCACACCATCTTGGTTAATAGAACAAGGCTCAAGGAATGGCAATTCAATGTGCTTTAAACCCTTTGTTGAATAGAGAGCGCCATCTATTTGGCTCAGGAAATAAAGACTATCATCTGTGAAGCTTCATTTCAATATCACTACTTTTTGCTTTGTGGAACAGCTCGTCAGCGTAATATGCATATAAATTAATCAATTGATGGCTGAATTTCTTCCGAAGTTGTCATTGAGATAAAATGGAAATATAATTCATGAATAATGAATGGTGAAATACCTGCCTTAAGTCTTGTTAAATTTGAACTTTTAGTACAGTATAACAGAGCTTTACAACAGCTTAATCAGAAAGACTACTTCAATCTTTTCTTTACTCCTGCACTAATTACTACCTATCAGTTTAACTTAACGGGTTAGTCGCTTTTGGCCAACAATGTCACATCACATAGCCTCTGATGACCACCAGCTGGATCTGCCTGGACTCAATCTGATGATGGCTGGGCCGAGTGGTTTTCTTGCTCACCGATTATAAGGGCCATTGCTATTATTAAATATGTGTCAAACATTTTCAACAACTTATTTAACCAGTCAACTTTCAAATGCAAATTCAAAATAAGTCGTCAACATTGACTTTTTAGTTCCACACGGTACACGAACAGCGGTCTCCTGGGTGGAAGTCCTGCGTTTGTTTGATCCATCCCTCTCTACATGGACTTTGTTGATCTTTATATTATGCCACCTGACTTCCTCCTTTGCTCCACTCATAATTATTATGACTACTAGAGGTCGCCGCCACTATAAACGTAAATATTGCTCGTAATAAGATGCTTGGACAAACAACCTATGGTTTTTTTTTTTTCAGGGGACGAAAGTCTCGTAATTTAACTGCATTGACAATTTTTGTGCTTAATCTATCATGTCCTAGAATTTCTTGCTTCCTCCACCAAATTCTAAAATGTGTGTGTGTGTGTGTGTGTGTGTGTGTGTGTGTGTGTGCATGTGCGTTCCCACAGAGAGAGAAAGTAAGCTAGAGAGTGGGCGAGAGAGAGAGAGAGAGAGAGAAAAAGTATTTTCAACTTTCATGCTGTCTTTATACTTCAGTCACACACCCAACACTTTATACTGAGAATATACCGGTGTCAAGGAAAAATATTTTGATTTCAAGGCTCTGTTTCACAGCCAAAAACACAACAGCAGGGAGAGATCAATCACAACTCCTCCTCTACCTCCCCCCCCCCCCCCCCCACACACACACACACACACACACACACACACACACAGACACACACATACACCACAGATGGATGCTGAGGTAGTGGGCGAAGGGTTTACAGGTAGGACCAGCTGAGAGGGAGAGCTGAGGAATTCTCTTCACTTAGACAGTACTTACAGAGCCAGCAGGCAGCAGGACAATCACATTCTTTTCATTTTACATTTCTATAGCCAGAGGTTTGGTAGCACTTACAGATTCACAATGTCTAAGGACACATACATTCACTCACAAGTGTCAACATTCAGGACAGCAGCCTTTGTTCGCTCTTTGTGTCCTCATGACTGATCTCAGCACTGAGAATGACACATAAACCACCAGGCGCTCTTCATCCTTGCCTCCTTCCAAAACTTCCTATCGTCTTTCTCTCCTCCACTCCTAAATCCCACCCTGGCCACCACTTTGACTCTAATGCCCACAAACTTTTGTCTTTGCCTCACAGCAAAACCCAGCCTGTCGATAATACTCTTGGCTTCAAACACAAAGAGACCTGGACACCATTTCTTCAGTGGGGGCATATTCCGACAAACACATTGTCTCTCCTACATCGTTATTGTTGGGAGTCTTCAGCCGGAATCACCTGCGTCTTATGCCTCAGTGTTTTAAAGTAACAGATATATTTTGCGAAGGTAGAAAGCCGTGAGTTTGTTGCTTTTTACAATGCTTTTTACGTGTACTGTCACATAATGATGAACCCAATGTCGCGTTAACGCAAACACGTTTTAACGTGACATTTTTTTAACGCGTTAACACAGGATCTGTATTGATGACTAGTATGGATTCAAATGTCTCTCAACACCATCTCCACCTCTACCTGCTGCGTCTGTCTGTCTGCCTGTCTTTTTCTCTCTCTCCCCAGCAGCACGCTACATACAAGGAACTGAAATTATAGATAACGCATCTAATTTAGTTTTGGGACAACATACAGTACATGGTAAACGGCCTCACAGACATCAACTGAGACCATCTGACGAAAGAGTTATGAATTTCAAGGTGGACTCATGAGTCAATTTAGACTTTGGTTCACTGCATGATCTCATGGTCTCCTGGCGTATGTCTTATCATCCAGAAAATTCAGCTGTCCTGACCTGAATAATTTATAGATGCTCCCTAAATCCCAGAAGATGACATACTGTCTAAAAACAGCCTCACTCAATGTACAGTGAGCTGCATTCCCAAAGCTGTTAGAGCTTTAAAGCTGCTTTTAAATGCACAACATGTCCTTTTCTGCCCCTCTGGGTCTCGTTTTGAAGTAGCGTGAGATAAGGGGAGTTGTTGTCTTCATCCCCATTGCCATCATTGAAGTCGGCTTCTCCTGATTCCTTCAGTATTCATCGTTCAGGAGTTTTTTTTTTTTTTTTTTTTTTAATCAGGAGTGAATGATCTGCAGATGTCTCCTCTACTCCAAAACAAACGGACCCAGTAAAAACTCTGAATAAAGCAGTTTCGTTGCACGCATCGGCGGAGGGGCTGCGAGCCGAGCTGCCGCTGACGTTTGCTCGGCTTGCTTCTCTGATAACCTAATAATAAGTGTGCTGAGTCCCATCCTGTACACTCTGTACACAGACCCACAGCACAAACCGGATCATCAAGTTTGCAGACGACGCATCTGTGGTGGGGCTGATACAGAACGACGACAGGGATGAAATTCAAAAACTGGCTGCGTGGTGCACTGACAATAACCTGGCACTTAACTCCACCAAAACAAAAGAGCTGATTATTGACTTCAGGAGGAGGAGAGAGGAACCGGCTCCTCTTTACATCAAAGGAGACGTGGTGGAGAGAGTCACTGACTTCAAGTTCCCGGGTACATCCATCTCCCAGGAGCTGACATGGACTGTGAACATCACCTCTCTGGTCAAGAAGGCTCAGCAGTGGCTATATTTCCTGAGGACCCTGCGGCGAGCAAATCAGCTGTTGCTGTCCTTCTATCGATGCTCTGTGGAGAGCATCCTCTCTCATGGCATATTCTGGTGTGGTTTGCTAGCTGCACTGTGGCCGACAGGAAGCTGCTACAGAGAGTCATTAAAACTGCACAGGGCATCATAAACACACAACTACCCACCCTAGAAGACATTTACAGGGCTTGATCTTTGTGTCGGGCCGAAAGCATCACACAGGACTCCTCCCACCCAGCCAATCACCTTTTCACCCTGCTGCCCATCTGGGAAGCGATACAGGTCCATGAAGGCCCGCACATCCAGACTTATGAACAGTTTCTACCCATGTGCCATAAAGGAACTGAACACTAATAAATAATGGTGCAATAGCAGTCTTTCTGCGAAAAACAAATGTGCAATATCTGACTTTTTTTTTATTGATGTATTTATTATATTTATTGTTTTTATTCTGTGTCTTTTGCCTTTTATAAGGGTAGTTGTCATTTTATTTGTGTATCACTGCGGGTGAGCTGCAGAAACATTTTGTTGGACGGCTGCTGTCCAATGACAATAAAACGTATTCTGTTCTATTCTATAAGATAGACATGGCCAAAGAGTAAAAGCCTTCCCCCGGTAAAAACATATAGTTAAAACCGACCAAGATATAAAAAGAGTATGTTAAAAAGGTAGCGTAAAACTGGATAAAACGTCAATTTAGGACAACTTCTGGCAGACAACCACAATGCTGACTCATGCGAAAAGGGGATATGACAGGCGACCAAATATATTGGGTTTTCTCTGGTTTTTAAACATAGTTGGCAGCATTTGGGATAATGCAAATATACAACTCAACAAAATATATAACATAGGTCTAGTCGTTTTTACACATTTTAATGCAGAAAGGTTTCTGATTATACCTTTAGGATTGTTTCTTGGAGAAAGGCATGATGTTGGTAGGAGACTGATCTGTTAGGCAACTTAAATGACAAAAAAATACAGTACATCCATGTGTCCTAAGCAGAATATTGGATCTGGCGTATGTTTGGACCATATTCTGATAGCATGTTTTCCTTATTTCTCTGCAAGGATAGTTTTCTAAATACACTTAAAAAATAACAAATTGACTATTTAGGTCTCCAAAAAAGAACCAATTAAGATGAAATATGGCAACCCTAAGGACCAGACTAGTCTTTTTAAACAACCCAACTTATTATTCCCAATAAAGCAATGAGTTACAATTCATTACTGTAAACTAACAAGCCCCAAAAAATATGTTGAATGTTGGGGGGCTCGTACAAATAGCAGCAGAAATGCATTTAGACAGCAAGCAGCTTGCTGAGATGAATCATCACAACTACATAAACTGGAAGCTTAATGTGTGTGTGTTGGGGGGGGCGGCGCGGGGGATCCATATTATGTACAAAAATTGTGTTACAGAGAAAAATAAAAAGCAACAGACAAACCTTCCTGGGAGGGATAATAAATTATTCATTTACTTGTGTAGACACACACACACACACACACACACACACACACGCACACACACATATTCAGAGACTATGCTCAAAGACACATTTGTGAACAGCATCCTAGATGTAGTAAGCTGAATGCAGGATAGAAGGATGTTAAGCATGTTTTTATTTATTCATATTTCATTTGCAGGAACGCATTAAGGATGCAATAAAATCACACACACAGATGTCACACATTTTTCCAGTAAGCCATTGAGCAAAGTTGTCAGTCATGGTATTTACTAAAAATGACAACTACCGTGCAAACTTGTTTCCAGCTGCAGCAGGCATGTATTCAGCAAAAAAAAAAGAAAAGTTCTGATAAATCCACTGTACACTACCTTCCCAGCATTAAACAGCCGGCTGATAGAGTTAGCGACTAGCTGATCAACATGGTGGATCATTTAGCAGCTAAAGAGCCAAAATAGTTTTTATCAAAAGTTGGAGTGTGTATTGGATGTGTAAATAGGCTTGCTAAAAATGGTCGCCATAACATCTTCATACAGTGATGTCTATGGTTTATTTACAGCTTGTTCCGCTGCCTCCAAACAAAATAAAACATAACAAGAATACAATTTTAACATTCTGGTGATTAATAAAAAAAAAAAAAAACACAGATCACTTACTCGGACTGTGTTACAATGTAAAAAAAAAAAGCATCATCACTCACTTGAAGCTGGATTTTACTTAGGTTCTGCTTCTTTTGTTGGTCGATGGGGTACACACATTTCTCTTCTTTAATGTGCTTCTCTCATTCTCTCCTCACTCTTACAGCTGTCTGATTGCAAGTTTTATCAGTGACACACCAGTTTGATAATCCTATGGAAATAACATGTAAATCACAGTTTTGCTCCCAAGTGTTTTGTGCTTTCAGACTGGGGTATTCAAAATTGCGATCCATTATTTAACTGTAAATGCAGGAGAGTAGATTGAAGATGCCCTTGCAACCTGCACTACAGTGAGTAGTTCTTCACCTTGTTTGAATGGCTTTCCTTCCACAGGACTGAGCAAAGGTGAAACATAATAACAGGTGTGATTACGGTAAACTTGACCTCAAAAATGATTCAAAGTGATGCTGTCACTTGATTGCAGTGTGGTGGGGGATCATTAAAACATGTAAATGTCAAACATCCGCATTTGAACTGACTCTGCTGGATAGACAAACACACACTCTGCAGGTGTATAGCCAATGAAAGCCTGTTCCAGCTTTATGTTGGTGAGGTCTGTTTAGAATTCAGTGGAAGGATTTCATGGTTCTATGGTTTGTGACAAATTCTCCAACCCTGGGCACGTAAAAACCTTTTTAGAGCCATTGGATGAAGTCCAAAATGCATGGTGGTCAAGCTAAAATCAAAGCTGTTTTGCTTTGATACCGAAAAGGTTTTTTAGCCCGCAGGGAGATGTGCATGTAACGCTAAACACTGTACATGCACTGTTAATACTTTCCAATGTTAAGGGTGAATGCAGAACAAAGTGTGCCCAAAGTTAAAGTTAAAGCTTTTGCTTTCTTTATTATGTTTTTTATATTTATATATTTATATATTATTATATATATATATATATATATATATATATATATATATTTATTATATATATATATATATATATATATATATATATATATATATATATATATATATATATATATATTTTTTATTTTTTGTGCACGTTATAGGTATACAAAGTGAAAAAGCCCAAAGTCCACCCCAAAGGGACTTACCATTAGGGCTGGGCGATATGGAGAAAATCAAATATCACCATATTTTTGACCAAATACTTTGATATCAATACCGCAATGATATTGTAGTGTTGACTATTGGTGCTTTCACAAAATATTTACACAATGAGATTTTTGATAAATAATCATCAGTAATGTGGATATAATGACTAAGTGGGTAAAGGCAAATAATAGAACAGTTACAACAGTCTGGTAAGTTCAGAAAATGACATCACTTTACTGTAATGCAGCCTTTAAAACCAGGAAAAGACAACTCTCCCAGAACTTTCAATTGAAAAAAATTGAAAAGACCCCTTCAGATGCCATTGCAAGTAGTCATTTGTTTGTTTAATGGGGAGGGGGGTTGCGCTCACTATGGTTGCCACATTTTGACACATTGCTGTGGAGTAAAGTTTGTCAGCCCTCGGGGGCCCCTTAACGGCTTGGGGCCCCAAGCAGTTGCCTGGCTCGCCTCTTGACAAGCTGTAGGTCTGTACCTATGTATCTATATATATGATACCAAACTACAACATATTTTTGTTGCCTCTCTTTTCGGTGTTGTAATTTGTAGACAGCCCTAAGCACTCATCTCACAGCAGCAACAACAACAGCACAGAGCAGAAGCCAGCAGGCAAGTGTTATTTACATAAACTTCTGGTGTACTTACAAACTTTCCAATCCATCGTTTTATGAGTACATAACCTATTTGTACTAGTGTAGAAGTTTGGTATCATTTCGGGGATTATTAGTGGGGTAATGTACAAGATACACTCTTGGATCCATTAGCACCTGAACTAAGCTATTCAGCTGATAACTCTACTCTACGCTAACTCTCCCAATATTCGACCCAGGTGAAAAAAGCTTCTGGGGGGGTGTTTGGCTCGAGGTCATGGTGCAAAGGACCCAAGGGTGAAATTACTCCGAACCATCACTTTAAAGAAGTATAAATTATCTATAATTTTTTAGTAATTCTTCTGCTGAGACTGTTTCAAAAGGAAAGGAACTGATTTACAGGCTATGCTCTTTATTTTAGTGTGTGTGTGTGTGTGTGTGAGACGGAGCAGATCGGTCGGTTATAAGTGAGAATGTGTTGTTGCTTCAGTCTGACTGATTCACACATTTCAAACAAGTGCATGCATATATGCATCACACCCTCAGAGAGAGAGAGAGACTCAAAACAACATAAAAGTTCCACTTCTCTCTGGTGATATTAACTGTTGTGTAATACTGTACCACAAATTAACATTAGGGCTGCAACAATTTGCGTTGGAGTGTTTTTTTTTTTCTTTCTTTAGCTAACACTGAATATGTAAACGGGCTTAGCTGCAGTTGAGTTGGAAAATGCTTCCACAGACTTTCATTCTTTTTCCCCATGTTTTAAAAAAATCTTAGCAACCATGTCAACATTAATTTGACCATGTTATAGGTTTTTAATTGTAATGAATTGCAATTATATAGTTGTACTTGATGAATGTGCTGCTATTTATATGTCAGTGCTTGTAGATGTGTCTGTATAATTGTTAGTGTGATAGAAACTATGTTATGGTGTTGCATTCAAATGAATGCGTCTGGTGATTGTTCTGTGTGTACCTACCCAGGGACTGAAGATGAAAATTAGCTAATAACTAAATCTGGCATGAATCATGTCTTTTTATCTTGAGATTAATGTTTTTTTTGTTGTGTATGGTAATAATAATTAAATTAGATCCTGAGACTGGGTGTGTTTTCCCTATGTTTGGAAAGCAATGGAGCACATAAGTAAACATTCTCTGCTGCTGAACATGAAATATTGGCTATGGAACTGCAATCAGACATTCTTCCTACCCAAAGATAATAGATGTGAGGGAATATTTGTTTAAATTATGAGTTCAACAAAAGGATCAGTGATTGAATTGGAAAGGTTCTCCAGAATGTAAATAGAACATGGTTGATTTATTGTTTTTGATGGTTTTAATACTTTTCAGACTTTTTTGTTAACAGAAATCAAACAAGACTAAAGCCTGTTTTTACAGTTCTACGGAGGCTCCACGCAGAGCTCTCGCCGTAGCCTATGTAAGTGGCCTGATGTTTATACTTGTGCGCTGGTGTGTGCGTCGAGCCGGCACGTGTGTGTGTGTGTGTGTGTGTGTGTGGGGAGTGGGTGATAGTGCGAGGGAGAAGTGAGAGAGTGACGGCCATTAGCTTTGGAGCGAGTAGCGACTCTAGAGTCATAGTGAGAGAAACAAAGTGTCTCCCCTGTGTTTTCTGAGCCACGGCCGAGCGACGTGTAGTTAAATTTTTCGAGAGGTGAGGCTACGGCGTAGGGTCCGGCTTAGACACAGAGGGGTCTGTGGAGGTACGCAACCATAAAACGGCCTTAGGAGTCTACAGCCATGCTGTAAGGCTTAGGCACAGCGGTATTCTGAGCTAAGTGCTGTCAGCATGCTAATATGCTCCCAATGACAATGCTAATGAAGAACTCATATACTGTTTAACATGTTTACCATTCAATTCAATTCAGTTCAATTTTATTTATAGTATCAATTCATAGCAAGAGTTATCTCGAGACACTTTACAGATAGAGTAGGTCTAGACCACACTCTGTAATTTACAAAGCCCCAACAATTCTAATAATTCCCCCAAGAGCAAGCAGAGTGACAGTGGCGAGGAAAAACTCCCTATTAGGAAGAAACCTCGGACAGACCCAGGCTCTTGGTAGGCGGTGTCTGACGATGCCGGTTGGGGATGTGATGAACAGAGGCAATAGTAGTCACTTTAAAGATAAGGAACAGTGACTTCAAATGATAGTCGTAGTAGTTCATGTCATATCATTGCGCTGCAGGGCGTTACAGGATGTAGCGCGGCACAGCAGAGCATGGATGGACGTAGCAGGAAGCTGCAGGGTTCAGCAGGACGCAGCATGACACTGCAGGGCACTGCGGAGCTTGGCAGGGAGTGCAGCATGACCACGCCAACAGCTGCAACCAGGATCTTGGTGCCAATGTACTCCAAGGTAATATGCTGGGTGAGAAAAAATCACCATCTTATAATTTATTTTTGCAAACAGCATTGCACATTTTACATCTGCCTTTCCCAGGAACGTAACCATACGCAATCTCAGCCAACAACTGATGCTTTCATTTTATAAACACAAATATGCTTGTCTGTTATTTGACAGCATAAAATCAAAAAGAGCACTGTATCAAATATGGACAAACACTATTTTATCACTTAGCAAATATAATACATATATACCCGACAATGCTGTTAGATACATTTCTCTGTGGCTAATGTTCCAGTTTTAATGAATGATGAAGGGTATTCCGTTATTGGTATTTGTCATTGACAAATTTTGATCGAGAAAGTATTTCAGCTGTTACAGTATGGTGACTGGGAAATTATCTAGGTATATTAACAGTAGCAGTATTAAATGAGCTATCAATATATATAATGAATGATGGCAATGTTGCTACTGGGATTAAACTGAACTGAACTCAAACATCATTACATTTTATTATGTAATCATCATAAATCAATGCCTGTATGTTTGTGAAAGTGTGTCTGTGTGGATCCAATTGCAGCTCCTTATACTTTCTACATGAATCTGCTAGTTAATAAAAGAGCTCCTTTTTGGATTCTCATTTACATGGCCTGTTAATGATGATGTGAAATGGTCTTTGAAAGAACAAGTTCAAAGTCTTTTGGAGGGACAAAGACCCATGTACAGTCAGGTGATAGTTACAGATGATGTGTTGCATGTTGTTCGCCCGTTGCATTCAGCTAACTGACTGATTCAATCAACTACGTGTCAGTGTTGCGTTCAGCTTACCGTCTGCTTCAGTTTACAGGCTGCTCCTTGCCTCTGCTCTGCAGTCTCGTTCGTTCACCACGGCTTGATCTGAACAGCATTGCACTTTGACATCTGGCTGTCTGCCTTGGTTGGTTCTGGGCTATTTGCCAGGTTCTTAAGGTGTCCTGTCCTTTAAGGAGCATGTTGCATTCCCTATGCACTGGCTGAGACTGGCCAGTTTCTTTCATATGTGAATGTCACAAACTTCCTGGTGCTGAATGTGCTTGTTATGGTGGTGTAGTGGGAGGGCGATAGTCTTAGTGTATTTGACGCTTTTCTAAAAGAACACTTAACGGTAGTGTAGAAGCTTTAAACGCACAGGTTTTGCCCCCAGTACTGCATCCACCAGTATGTTTCCATCTGACCTGCTTCTGTCATGGTTCGTGTGTGTGAATGTTGGAGTGTTAAATTCAATCTTGCATCTATGCAGTAACAGAGTTGGCCACTATTAATCACACACACACACACACACACACACACACACACACACACACACACACACACACACACACACATTCAGTGGTTAAATTGGGCCGGGGCTCTCCGGGGCTCAACCCCGGCACATAAACCTGCTCGTTTGTCCGGATGTGCCTGCTTGCAGTCTAAATATCTCACATAAAATTTGATGAAAGTGATGCTTTTGAAAGACATGAGATTTTCTGACAATGAAACATTTTTGAGATGGCATGTCTATTTTGTCTCGTCGGAGCTGAGATGAGAACAATCAGAACACGGCAACAACCCGCACAGAACTGCGGGTCAACTACATAACGCCAAAGTGTTGCTACGAGTTCATGTCGCTGACCAAGCCGTGGAACCGGTCCTCGCCGTTGCATCTTCTCCAGTGGCAGGTCTCCTCCTCCTCGGAGAGCCCCACTCGGTGCCGTGTGTGCGTGTGTGTTTGTGTGTGTTGTAGTAAAGAGAGAGATTGGGAGAAGGAAGTGTGAGGTGGACCTGGTCACCACAGACCCAGATCTTCTCAGCTGTTGCTACTGTCATGCTGCACTGTCTCTTCATGTGGCACATTTTGTTTGGCACATTATATGGGTCACTTCTTATATCATAACAAGGTAATACAATGTGTAATCAAGTGATGACTGATAAACAGTAATGTAAATGCCCTAATACCTGTTGATACTACAACAATGCAAAGTATAGGCTCTTAACCTTGCAGTTTCGCACATATCATGTAAGACACAATTTCTCCATTTCTTTGCACAAAACTCTCCAGAAAGTGCCATTTAACGGTTTATTTTTCCCACTAGGGAGAGCCCCCCCACATAACAAATTCCAATTTAACCCCTGCACACACACACACACACACACACACACACACACACACACACACATACACAACAAATGTCTAAGCAAGTGGCTTGGGGTGGAGATTTAGATAGCACTGGCAAAGGGTATATCTTATTCAGGAAGTAAATGTAACAAATCAGTTGTAGTGGCGTAGTATTGTTGATAAATCCACTAATGACCAATCCACTAATGAGATTTGTGCTATTAAATGGCTTCCAGATGTTTATAGCAATAGGTTTATGTAGCCGGGTGGTGAATTTGAACACCATCACATTTATTTCTGGTTTGTTTCAGTATGTATTTTGCGTTCTAAAAATGAAAGAAATGTGCATATGTTTGTTTGTTTGCTGGCAGAAGATACATTTTTTGTTAGTTATTCCAGCCACTAGGTGGCGGTGTCACACGCCAAGAGTTGCGCGGTGCCTCTTGGTCGCTCTCTTTTTCCTTTCGGGCCGATCAGGGAAGCAGCACGGTGGAGAATCCTGAGTACATTGTGTGAAATAAAAGGGTAAATATTGCATAACTGGTTAAAAAAACATGTATGTACAAAAGGTTAAAATGATATCTGTGTTCATCTTTTAACTAGATGATATGTTATAGATGAGATTGACTTTGGATAGATGTCGATGGATTTTCTGTGTAGCGGCCGACGCCAGTGTTTCCATGTGTTAGCAAGGTATTGTTAGCATGCATAAAGCCTCACCTATGCTAGTTTCTATGGTTATTGGTAAAGTACAACAACTGTTTGTGTTTTTATTGTATTTAGACATCAGTGTGACAAGTGTGTGACGTTGTGCGCTCCCTGGTGAAGCCCGTTTTTCAGAGTCTGTGTTCTGTGAAATGTAAGTGCTTTCTAAGTCAAACTGTACATTTAAGAATCAACTAGAGTTTATTGTGAAGGTATATTCATATTGTTTTATTTGTGTTTTCTATGTCAGTGTCCTTAGCCACTGCCGTATGTTTATGATAATTTTGTGTAAATTATTATTATTATTATTATTTTTGTTTAGGCCTTTCTGCCAAATTTAAAATACTGCCAATGTTACAGAAATAAACTAACCCCGAAGAAGTTATTGTGTCCTGTGTGGGTCTTAGTTCAGCAGGCTACATTTACATTTTCAAAACTGTCATTGTCTCCTTTTATTCCCCAACAACTACAAAGTTGGGTGATAATACTCTGTGAGCTCATCAACCCAAGCAACTCCTTTCGCATACACATGCTCATTAAAGCCATTTATAAAAATACTGATTACTGCAGCCTTAAATGTAATTCTTTAGGTCTCTTTTGTGTAGTAAAATGCATGTGCACAGTATAAGAAATATGTCAGTTGCCTTTTTGATAATGTACTGAATGGCTTGAGGCATTGCCCATGTCCCTTCACTATTTGTCCTTTATCTACAAATCCTTGGTTTGGCCTGAATAACAAATATATTAACCCTGTGACGTAAATCTGAAATAATAAGCTCAGGGTGTGCGTATGTGTGTATGTGGAGCTTCTGCTGTGCTGCTGTAGTGCTCATACCTTGCTAGTAGTATATGTTCTGTATATGTCCTTGTAAATCACTATATGCCATTCACAGAAAAAGGTGATTCTGTGTTGAGCAAGCAGTCTGTTGGGAGCTTATGCCATATTATTCATGCTCATGTAAATGTCTGTATGTGAAGCCTTATTTGTAGGTGTTTTGAATGTTAAGCAGATGTTATCCCCTCTCTTTTTGTTAAACCAATTGGTCCCAGAAGGATTTCTTTATAGTGAAGTTTGAACTCAGGGTTATGTTGTTATGTGATGGGGTGAATTATTGGAGGACTGCCGGAAGTCAAGCACCTCAGCCTGAATGTGTCACACTGAGCTGATGTGAAGCGTATCTTATAATTACCTTCTTGCTGCTTTTTTTTCCCTCCCTTTGGTCAATCTATAGACTTTAGAGATCCAAACCAACACAGGACTTTGACCCAGGTGACCTGTGTTCGTGCCCCCTAAAAGTCACCTTTGAATTATTTTAACTTCAGTTAACAAACATAACTGCTTCACGTTCTAGAGCCTGTCAGTGTTCTATGGAGGCTACACCTCCGTCAGTTGATCTACGCGTGCCTGTAGACATGCCTGTGTTGGGGATTGATTATCACACAGTCACATGAACAGTTTAAATCTTAATATAGTATTCTTGGTATTTGATCTATGAAAAGGTTGTTTGTATTGTAATGTATATCATAGAAGTAATCCAATGTAGCCTCTGATCTGTTATATATGTTCACTCTAAAGGAATAATCTAACAGATAGCAAGATAGCCCTGTAGCCTATGTCTACATACTTGAATGTGCTATATCAATTGTTTCAAGATGTAATATCATCTATAGTTTCATTTGTTGATGTATATTTGATATATTATACAGTAAGACCGGTATCTATTTCACAATATGTTATTAATGGGTTTTGTATTTTATCTGATATATACCAATGCTTTTCATATTGGTTTGTTTATTGTATTCAGTATATTTATAGACCATTTCTATATTATACAGTCCATGTAATGGCTAAAGTTACAGGTTAGGATCTCGTACTATTATTGAGATATTTATATAATTATAGTGTATTTTATAATGTGTTGTTAATTGTCCAGTGTCCTAGTGTGTGCTAGGCCTATCTGTTGGCACTGTTATTGAATTACTTTTTGAAAATAAACTAAAACAACAACATAAAAAAGAGAGATATTTGGCCTAACTGCGTGTCAATCACTGCTCATGCACACTCATTCATTCTCCCTTGTGGGGGGGAGGGGCTTAGGAGAACGTTTTGGGCCTTCGCAGAAAGTGGGGAGGGACTGAGAAGTTGTCGATGTTCAAATTTTTTGGCTAAGTCCTGGATCTTTGCAATCCTACCTACAGCACATTTAAACATTTTACATTTTTTGTAACTAATAAAACTGTCAGATAAAGGAGTGTCCATCCCTGAAGGCCCAATGATTAATTAACCTCCCACTAGCTTACCTGCATATTAACTTTAAGTGAAAAGCTTGCATCTATTCCCACACAGATTCAGCACAATTTCAAAGCTCATATAAAATTAAATTCACATGATTATTTTCAAAAGCCACAGTTCCCCTAGAAATGAGCTTCAGATGTGCAGTATGGGATACAGGTAGGTGGGGACACAGCTGTATGTATCAGCTGACAGCATTAAATAGCCATTTTCTCTTGTAAAATAATTCATTTTCTCCTTTGGTTCAGCTCGGCAGCTTGTTCTGCTTGTCTGTTCTAGTTTGACTCTGCCACTTGGTTAAGTGTGACAGCTGTGAATATTTGCATTGTGCCATTTGTCAACTTTCTGGTCCAAAAGTACATTTCATGTTTTATGCACCTGCAGAGATCACTGATTCAGTGGGTCTATAACAAATGTAAAATTGCTAAATAAACAAATGGTAGGTACAGATAGACTGTAGTGAAATAAATTATGTGATTTGGGACTATTATGGACATTTTGATATTTTTTTCTGCTTGGATAAACTTAGATTCCATTGTAACTAACAGGAATTCAAGCTGTCCACAGCCTATTTTTTTGTGAACACGCCAACTACAAATTTTAAAGCACCTTTTAAGGCTAAAGCGAGTTTTGGATACTTAAAAGATTTTAAGATTATGCATTTGTTATATAACAGTTGCCTATTTACACATTTACACGTTGTGTTTTCATCCACCTGGTAAATGTAAGTCTAATATTTAGTTATGAGTTATGCTTAGGTTTCCACAATGTCCTGAGAAAAAAGCTCTTTAGCTGCTAAATGCTCCACTGTGTTTATCAGGCAGCCCCTTTCTCTATCTGCTGTTTGGTGCTGGTGTATGGTACAACCGCAAAGCTTTCCACACAACAGCAGGGAACAGTGAAAGGAGTTGTTACCTTGCTTAGGAGTTGGAGGCTTGCTAACTGTCACAACTCTTTATCTTACAGCTCACCTTGGCTGCTGTTCTTTTACTCCTTTCAATATCTAAAACTGATCTGCTAATGAAAAAACAAATGCAGAAAACAACATGTCGTCATAAGTAAATGCATTTTCTGTGACCACTTCACAATAAAAGCCACCACATGTTTCGTCAGTTGAACCACGGACAGCAGCAGCATATTTCACATCCTCTAGGAGCTTGTTTGGCCAGAAAAAGCAGCTAACTATCCTGATATGTAAAATAACTGCAACATACATACCTCCATGTATTAGTACTTTAAGTGGTATTTTACAGTAATGGTCCGCATGGGGGCAAAAACGAACAGGCTAAGTGTTGTGTACTGGTAAGTACCAGGCCAATTCATAAAGTACTTCTCGTGGGATGAAATTCAATCACCCTCCTGTTGTGGTTGTTTTGTGTGCATGCATACATACAGAGTGCAAAATTTAGTGAGTTGTTTACTTCGAATGTGCATCTAAAAAAAGCTGGGAATTAGGCTGAGATCATCCGTTGAGAGAAACAGAAACAATGAGAAAGCCAGGGCATGTTAGAGAAAGGTGGACAGGAGGAGAGTTGGTGAAAGAGAGCCATACAGTGGTGTGAAAAAGTGTTTGCCCCCTTCCTCATTTCCTGTTCCTTTGCATGTTTGTCACACTTAAGTGTTTCGGAACATCAAACCAATTTAAACAAAAGTCAAGGACAACACAAGTAAACACAAAATGCAATTTGTAAATGAAGGTGTTTATTATTAAAGGAGAAAAAAAATCCAAACCATCATGGCCCTGTGTGAAAAAGTGATTGCCCCCCTTGTTAAAACATACTATAACTGTGGTTGTCCACACCTGAGTTCAATTTCTCTAGCCACATCCAGGCCTGATTATTGCCACACCTGTTCACAATCAAGGCATCACTTAAATAGGAGCTGCTTGACACAGTAAGGTCCACCAGAAGATCCTTAAAAGCTACACATCATGCCGAGACCCAAAGAAATTCAGGAACAATTGAGAAAGAAAGTAATTGAGATCTATCAGTCTGGAAAGGGTTATAAAGCCATTTCCAAAGCTTTGGGAATCCAGCGAACCACAGTGAGAGCCATTATCCACAAATGGCGAAGACATGGAACAGTGGTGAACCTTCCCAGGAGTGGCCGGCCGCCCAAAATTACCCCAAGAGCGCAGCGACGACTCATCCAAGAGGTCACAAAAGACCCCACAACAACGTCCAAAGAACTGCAGGCCTCACTTGCCTCAGTTAAGGTCAGCGTTCATGCCTCCACCATCAGGAAAAGACTGGGCAAAAATGGCCTGCATGGCAGAGTTCCAAGGAGAAAACCACTGCTGAGCAAAAAAAGAACATCAAAGCTCGTCTCAATTTCTCCAGAACACATCTTGATGATCCCCAAGACTTTTGGGACAACATTCTGTGGACCGATGAGACAAAAGTGGAACTCTTTGGAAGGTGTGTGTCCAAGTATATCTGGCGTAGAAGGAACACTGCATTTCATAAAAAGAACATTATACCAACTGTAAAATATGGTGGTGGCAGTGTGATGGTCTGGGGCTGTTTTGCTGCTTCAGGACCTGGAAGACTTGCCGTGATAAAAGGAACTATGAATTCTGCTGTCTACCAAGAGATCCTGAAGGAGAATGTCCGACCATCTGTTCGTGTACTCAAGCTGAAACGAACTTGGGTTCTGCAGCAGGACAATGATCCTAAACACACCAGCAAGTCCACCACCGAATGGCTGAAGAAAAACAAAATGAAGACTTTGGAGTGGCCTAGCCAAAGTCCTGACCTGAATCCTATTGAGATGTTGTGGTATGACCTTAAAAAGGCCGTTCATGCTCGAAAACCCTCTAATGTAACTGAATTAGGACAATTCTGCAAAGATGAGTGGGCCAAAATTCCTCCAGGACGCTGTAAAAGCCTCATTGCACGTTATCGCAAACGCTTGGTTGCAGTTGTTGCTGCTAAGGGTGGCCCAACCAGTTATTAGGTTTAGGGGGCAATCACTTTTTCACACAGGGCCATGATGGTTTGGATTTTTTTTCACCTTTAATGATAAACACCTTCATTTACAAATTGCATTTTGTGTTTACTTGTGTTGTCCTTGACTATTGTTTAAATTGGTTTGATGTTCCGAAACACTTAAGTGTGACAAACATGCAAAGGAACAGGAAATGAGGAAGGGGGCAAACACTTTTTCACACCACTGTATGTAAAGACAGCACAGAGGGCTGAAGTGGAGGGTCATACTGTATACTGTAAGGCATAGGTCTGTGAGAGCAAGTAGGGGGAGGCTTGAACTCATGTGGGCGTTTGTTGTTTGTTTATGTAATTTTCTCAATCTTTCATTACATTCATTAGTGATCCCTGTCCCCGTTTGTGCAGCCTTGTGACAGTGTGGGTGGATATTATTGAATATTCTATGAGAACATTGGCTCTACAGTGAGAACCACTGAAGCCCTAAACAGGACGTGTTAGAAAAATATGGTGGGAGGCAGGCTAGTGCACAATTCAGAATAGAATTGAGAATTACTCCTAAATTCCATTTCAATTCTTGAATTTGAATTGATGTCAAAAACAGGATCTAGAACTACAATTCAAGGAAGTGCAATTCAATAAAGATTCAAAGAAATTCATATACATAATTAATGACTGGAGGTAGCACACTAACTGCCTTGTTTCATCTTGTTTCTCTGGAGTATAAATAAAGGTTGAATGAATGTTTTTTCTCACTTGTGATTTTCTGTCATGTAAATTTGTCCCTTCCCTCCTCCCATCTGTGCTGACAATGCCTTTAATGACGAAAAGACTTTGAACATTGTATAGAATATATTATTCATAACACTAGAAGATTACTTCCTCCTAAGTGTGCTGCAAGAACAGAATGCTTGCATTTTTTGTGTTTAAGGAACAAGGGTGGTGATGGCGCAGTATGTATGATACATGCCTTCGGTGTGGGAGCTCTGGGTTCAATTCTCACTACGATACATCAACCAATGTGTCCCTGAGCAAGACACTTTACCCATAGTTGCTCCATGTAACTTATATATATATATATATATATATATATATAGCAATTGTAAGTTGCTTTGGATAAAAGTGTCAGCTAAATGACAAGTAATGTAACAAAGGCAATTTATATTGTAAAGCTAATTATTGTTAAAATATATTTATCTAATGTCATCTGTGTTAAGGCCCTTAAGCCTTAGTAATATTTACTGTCATGCCTTTGTAAGATTCCATAAGTCTTTTCATGGTGTTGGTTTTTTTTGAGTGAGACATTTGGGCCTATTTTTCATACAGGCATGTTGGGCCAGGCACGGCTTTGGGCCAGTGTAGCAGCTAAATTCCCTTGATGAGCAGTGACCGTTTCAAACAGTTTGAACAGCTTGTGCCTGCTTGCTGGGTGGCTGATTTGACCTGGTCTTAGCTGTTGAATGTTAAGTGTTAAGTATTGCTGATACCTGGGTGGCACTATACCGAGGCCTGGGAAGGTTGTACCTGCCCACCAAGTGCCCAACAATGGTACCTTTTGCTTGGTTGTGTGTTTAAACTAACAACTGGTTTGCTGGTGACTCAATGGCTGAATCTCATCCCCCTTATTTGGTAGCTCCTCAACTCCTCGGTCCTCGGCTGAACAGGATGTTGTTCTGTCCCTCCTCGGTGAAGGCCGTCTCGAAGTTCTTATTTCGTCGCCAAGGATTGAGCATCGAGGAGCTATAGGTGAGGATACACAAGAGCAGCTTTCCTGGAAGCCGTGCAACTGAAGGTGTTGCTAACTCCACCCAAACAACTGACGTGTTCATGTGATGCTTCAGAGTAAAGGACATCTCATCCCTCTAAAACACAATTGCTTGTTGCCTCTCTCCTCCGATGATTTCCTCGGGGGGCAGGGATGCAATTTAAGGGCTTTGGGACGTACCCTATGTCTATTAGAGGAAACATGGTGGGCTACACCGCAACAGTTAGCAGTGAAAGTGGGCTGTACTAGAAAGGAATTGGTCATTTCAAATTAGAGACAACAACTGAATATCATTTTTCATCAGTTTAAGCTAGTTTGATTAATTTAATGGATTCTCAGAAATCTGAGAGTTTTGAAAGAATAGTAACATTTCGTGTGCAAAAAAAGCCAATTTTGTTGTTGTTGGTAACCTCATTTACATAGCATCGTTAAGATATAGATCTAATGAACACTGCAATGAAAAGTGTAAACAAGGGTTATGCTGGTCATGTAAGCACATCAAATGTGCCTGGGGATGTTTTTTTTGCTTTTGCTAAGCCTGGGAATTAGGGAATTATTTCCCAGATTAATTGTTTTACTCAAATTTGTTGAATGAATTGATTTTCCTATTCATGTCAGCATTTTATTTAACTTAGTAACTTAATACACCTGTCGGCACAGCTATCCCTCGTTTCCCCATATATTTAAGGATTGTTTTGGTTATTGAAACGAACTGCAAAAACCATGATAACATAATTGTGAGTTGAAATTTGTAGCTGATTTCCTCTTCAACACCACCTTCAGCTATTCCTTTTTCATTATGATATTTTGTGGTGGTGATATCTTTGGAAATACATACAATTTGTGTTACGGTATCGGGTTAAATTTGAGCCACTAATAAGGAAATGCAAAACTCAAATCACACGTTTTAGAAGTTGGCATGGATGGTAACTGTTTTATACAGTACATAATACAAACAATGTTGAGGAATTCTACTAGTGTGCGCACACACACACACACACACACACACACACACAAACTAAACACCAAATAATCTTCAACCACCCCCTTGCCCACACACATACAAATTCTCACATACTCATCACTGTCTTGTGATGAATACAAAATGACATTTCAATTTAGCTTTTCCCTGTTGTGATGTTGTGGCACTTGCATACCAAATCAGCTATTTCATTCATTTCCCATCTCTGTCTCTATATTCATCTTACACAAAATGAAGAAATGCAAATAAGGGAGAATAATGTAGGAGAGTAAATGCTAAATGTGAATGCTAACATGTTATGTAAAGAGAGGTCTTTAGGGTAGATTATATCTGCCACTCTGTGTACATATATATATATATATATATATATATATATATATATATATATATATATATATATATATATATATATATATATATATATATGTGTGTGTGTGTGTATATGATTTTGAACTTGATGTAACATTTGTCATGTTTTTGTGTGTTTGTATATTTGCGTATGTATGCAGATGTTACCTTCCCATTTCCATCCATTGCAACACTGTCGCTCTCCGTTGGAAAAACGTCCTCTTTTTTTAACTCTGTGTGTGCGCATTATGTATTGACTATACAGACTTTGTGTATGTGTGTGCATTCATTTATGGCCTGCTAGAAATCAGTCCAGGCCCGGTCTCAGCTCCCTCACCAATCAGTGCCTGTTGTTCAGAATAAAATGTCAAACCAGTCAGAGCTCACCATTTAGAATAAAATGACAGCCAATCACAGGCTGCATTTTGCTTAAAATGGCAGCCAGATGACTCAGTTGGACCAGAATCCTCTGAATAAGAAATCATAGAAAATCATAGAAAGACACATGCTTTGTCCACACAAACAGCACTTTTTTTTAATTTTAGTTAGGTGTGATTTAATCAGTGAATGAAAGTCATACTAGCCATTATTTAGCCCAGTCTGACTATAGTATGCACCATAAATCATTAATTTATTTATTTAACCAGAAGAAAACTCTTTAAAATTAAAAATCTCTTCTTTTAAAGTGTCCTGGCCAAGACAGGCAGCAGACAACAAGTCAAAATAGAGACACAAGAACAAATTACATACTCATTAGATAAATCTATAACCAGAGTTTAAGTTCCCATATTAAAAAAGTGAGATTTGAATGTATTTCTTGACTATTAAGCAAGTCGAGGTGCTATATATATATATATGTACTGTGAAAGTATCAATACGCTCAATCCACAGAGATATGCCACAGCCCATATTCAGAAACTGTGCCTTTAAGCAAGCTGTCAGGACTTCTATTAGGTTCTGATAACTACACTACATATAAGGAGAAAGTGCCCCTACAGTGTCCTTACAGTCATTCCCTGGCTGCAATGAAAGTTCAGAGATGCAGAGAACGAGGGACAAGGAACAAATTTCTTCATTGATAGAAATTAAAATTTTATACATCTTAACACCAGTGCTCCCAATGTTGAATTCCAGACGGAACAATTCGATTGTGAGATATGCCCAGAATGTGCACAAATACAGGCACTCAATGGCATGAAGGACACAGAAAAAGCCCCTTTCTCTCATTTTAAGGCATTTTAACACTGAGGAACCTGAGGCCATTTTTACAATTACTTTTCCGTCTGGTTTTATTTTCTAAAAAAGCTTGTAAAACATCAACCCTGTTGTCTATAGTCAATCAATGTACATCATTTTTTTCAGGAAAAATTGGGCTATTAGAATATTTGTGCTGTAGTGAGGTCACTTGAATGTAAAAAAAGGTTGTATGACCTTAAAGACAAATAAATAAATAAAACGGAAAATTAATCTCACAGATATTTATTGATATCACACACAGAACAATAAAAGATAAGCCAATCTCCTGTCTAAATCTGTTCCCATATGTCTTGGGTGTCAAACTGTGAAGAAATATACAGTTGACAAAATATATACATTTTTTCAAAAAAAGTCCAGACGCTTTTGCCAATAATCAAAATAATACTGTCAAATGTATTGATATGACACACACAGCAATTCTACACAAGCATTTGTGTTGTCTAAAACAGTTTTATGTATTTGGAGTCATACAGTGCAAAAATAAACATAATGAACATTATAACTAATATAAATGACAAACTATTTACATTTCTTTAAAAAAAGGCCCAAATGTATCCCAAATATCTCTCTTTTCTTTTTGTTCTCGCTTGGATTTCGGATTTCCTGCCGTCAGTGAACTCACCTTTCCACTTTGTGTGACGGACCTACATTCCCATTGGTTGAAAAACGTAAACACACTTGCAAAGCATCATGGGAGATTTATAATAGACGGCAGCACCCTGTAGCACAGAGCTAGCGGCAGAAATGACCGAAAACGTGATAAATGATGGACATCGAGTGGATAAATCTTGGATGTAAGCGTTCTGGAAAGGCTACAAAGACACCAAAGACACCCCTGTGATGGCTAGCTCCTTAGCTATTAGCAGGAAAAAATGGTAAGCAGCTACAATAAATCGTCCCAAAATTATATAAATATTAATCCGAGGTCGCGTGTGACGTCGTCGACGACGTCGTGGGGCTCCTACCCTTTATATAGAATATAATTTTAAAAAACAATTATTGGAGACTGAGGACAAGCGGAATAGATTGGTCTGACAACATTTTATTCAGTCAGAATTTGATCTAATGGGATGTAAATGTTAATGTGGCTTCCTAACTGGGAAAGCTACAGGAAACTGTGTTCCCTGCAGCTTTCTATCACTTCCTCCTGCTGCAGCCAGCCACCTGATCTTGTCCTCCAGTGCTCTTTCCGCCCCCTCCCAAAAAAAAAAGTGGATAGGTCAATTCTGGCTGATTCACTTCTATCTGCATCAATACTGACCTTGTCTATATCCACGATGTTCCACTTCCGGGATTGCTCCGTTGCCGCCGGAAATTCCGCCAGTTACCTTCTGTTTTCTTTGTGTTGGAATTTTAAACTTTTTGATTGATTTATGAGCTGCTCCTCAGATCTCTGCAGGGTTTATTCAGACAGCTAGCTAGACTATCTGTCCAATCTGAGTTTTCTGTTGCACGACTAAAACAACTTTTGAACGTACACATGTTCCACCCAAACAAGTTCCTTCCACAGGCTATTTTGCAGCGGCACCTTGGCTGTGCCCAGTGCTTATTGCCACCCATGATTGGTTTAAAGAAATACCAATAAACAACAGCACGTTTTTCTCACGTCCTGGAATGCTGTATGGACAAGTCAGACCCTTCACCGCAGCGCTGTGGAAGAAGGACTGGCAAAGCGAGACTAATACTGATCCAGTGGATCGGATCGGTGCATCTCTGGTTACAGCCTATATCGTTTTACTTCAGATTACATATTCGGTACAGTGTTCAAACACATTATGTTCAAATTGTAGCCAATTTCTCATATGAACTTCAGACAATATCCGGAGAATCAGGTGCAGACAGTATCCCTTTCACATAATGTAGCAAACAACAGGAGTCTGTGTCGGACGCCTTCTCACTTACTGGAAATACTCTGGTGGATTCAGGACATGACACAGATGATACAGCCGTCACGTAGCCAGTTCGTAATTTGGTAATAGACAATCGAGCCACTTGCCGAATATCGTCGTCTCTCCAGTTAGACATTGTTGTTGGCGTCTTCGTGTAAATTACCCTTCTTCCCTTCACCCTCGGGTGTTAGTATTCTTACATTTTCGTGTCAGCCACATGATAGGAACGTCACCAACACGCCTACTCACTCACTGTGTTCTATTCACACATGGGCTCAATTGGACATAACAGACTTTGTACTCGGGAGCTGGCAGAGTAAAGTCCGTTTAATGTTTCGTCCAACTGATTATGACATTTATGTTCTCAGACACAGCTCCTCCGGGTATGCAGTGCATATGAAGTCTATAAATATAAATACATAAAGTTTCAGTGGATTACAGATTTGACTTTCATCAATAACGACAGAGGCACCTACACGGATGTGACAAATCACAATACTATGAAATTCAGGGTTTTGGTTAAACCTAAAATTGGCCACCTGGCAATGGGCAAGTTTATCGGATATTTAAATTGCTGACAAAAAGTTTTGTCTTGACAAAATAACACATTGGTTTTACCAGTCTGTCAGTCTCACCACCATCCAGTCGTGTCTGAATTGTTTAGCCAGTCAGTCAATCACAAACTGAGCTATTCAATTAGTGGACCAGTCAGCTGCTAAGACAATCACTCAGCCAAACAGTCTTGCCTCAGATAGTCAACCGACCAGACAGTTAGTCAATTACACACTGAAGCACATGGCCACCGTGTGTGTGTGTGTGTGTGTGTGTGTGTGTGTGTGTGTGTGTGTGTGTTTGTGTCTGGTGATGCTTTAGATAGCCTGCTTAATTTAGCATGCCTGAAAAACTCCATGCTTTACCAACTGCAAAGCCTTGCTTTCTCTTTAAATATATTCACACACATGTGCCTTAGATCAGTTTAAAAATTAACTGACTAGCTCATTAAATGTACATGCAGTCTCTTTTCTCTTTTATGCATGCACATGATGCACACACTAATTCAGAATACATGGTGTTGATAAAATTGCAGTTATAAGTTGTGGCTTTAAAGCTATTCAGCATGTAGACGGCAATGCAGGATGACCACACAGACATAATCATGGCTGATAAGTAATTACATTCACCTGGTGTGCCAGGTGTAAACCACTACCTGATTAAATTACGAGAATAAAAACCAGCAGGGCTTCTGAGTCCTGAGGAGCAGGATTAAAGACCAGCGATTTCACATTAGTTCAGACAAGCCAATATATGGGGCTCAAATTGTTGTTCTGTTATTCAAAAACGGTTATGGTCCAGTCAGTATCATTCCCCTCTGTTGTGATTGGAATGGTACAGTTTATGTCACTATAGTTAATGTTACACTGGCAAGCACTAACTGGCACACTATGGCAAGCCTGAACTGAATTTAAAGCAACAGATGCTGTTTCAGTAGCGTTTCCTCTCTGTAAACATTGTTTTTGAGGGAGATTATGGATTTTACAGCTGAATAAATGTGTGCCTGTAAAATATCAGGTAAAAGTTCTTTGTTCAGGTTAACCTCATTAATAAATACAAACAACATTTTGCCTAGAAGGAAAAACATATATTCTTAAGGATTTATTTTTTAAGGAGAAAATTGCTTTTGAGATTTGTGTGAATTACAAAATCTGAAATTTGAAATCAATAATGCCCAGAAATAATACCTTTTAATAATTTGAGACCATTTCAATATTCAATTTTATTTATACTGTCAAATCATAACAGAAGTTATTTCAGGACACTATACAGATAGAGTAGGTATAGACAACGCTCTATAATTTACAGAAACCTAACAATCTCCCCAAGAGCATGCATTTTGCATTTAACTCTATTACCCCCTTATTGGGCAGTTGAGTTTGTGAGGGCTAGCTGGTAACTCTTTAAGTCTTTAACATGTATATTAAGGACCAGAAGAAACTGCAACGAATAGTCAAAACAGCCAGTAAGATCATTGGAGATGATCAGGTATCTGTAGCTCAATTGTACAATGACCTTAGTTTAAAAAAGACCCACCCTCTTCATCAGAATTTCTTAAAGTGATGGTTCGGAGTAATTTCACCCTAGGGTCCTTTGCACCATGACCTCAAGCCAAAAAAAAAACCAGAAGCTTTTTTCACCTGGGTCTAACATTGGGAGAGTTAGCATAGAGTAGCGTTATCAGCTGAATAGCTTATTAGCGCAGGGGCTAATGGACCCACGTTTGTATCTCGTAAATAACCCCCACTAATAATGCCCGAAATGAGACCAAACTTCTACACTAGTACAAATAGGTTATGCACTCATAAAACAATGGATTGGAAAGTTTGTAAGTACACCAGAAGTTTATGAACACTTGCCTGCTCTCTTCTGCTCTCTGTTGCTGCTGCAGCGGCTGCTGCTGCTACCTGCAGTTAGACGAGTGCTTAGGGCCGTGTACAAATTACTACACCGAAAAGAGATACAACAAAAATATTTATTAATTTAATGATTAAATAAGGTAATGTCTCCAAACTTACCTCAATTATTACTTCTCTCCTGCTAGTTATACTACAGCACTTAGTTAAAAAAAAAAAGTTAAATTAAAAAATATTTTTGTTTTTCATTTACGAGATACAAACGTGGGTCCATTAGCCCCTGCGCTAAGCTATTCAGCTGATAACGCTGCTCTACGCTAACTCTCCCAATGTTCGACCCAGCTGAAATTACTCCGAACCATCACTTTAAGAAGCAACAGGTCAAGTGGCAGACTCCTGCAAAGGAAAATTAGGACTGCAAGGTACAGCAAGTCTTTTGTGCCTACAGCAATTAGACTGCACAACAATAGAATTAAAAACTCTTAGGCATTTTAAACTATGAGCATACTGTATATATCAGCACTCAACTATTTTATTTATTCATACATGCTTGTCATGTTTCTTCAATGTGCTTATGCAGAATGTTATGAAGTAGGCTTTATAACAATGAAGCGTGTAATGGTGACCACATAAATTTCCTACTTGTGGATAATAAAGTTTACCTTGAGATTACAGTATCATCAGCTTAAATGGTACAATGCATTTGAGTTATCACAAATGTTTTAGTGTTGTATTGTTTTCTGAAGCCTGATTGATGGTGATATTAGATACAATTTATGTAGAATGCTGTAGATGCTGGGTTAACCCTCTGAGGTCTAAGGACATTTTTAGACATCTTCGTTGAATTCTCCTTTTAATGGTATTTGCAGATAAACTGACCCCCATGTGTTTCATATCAAAATGTTCTCAGTTTTCTGTATAGTGATGCCCAACATTGTTCCAGAGCACTGTATAAAGAGATAATTTAGCCCTAAAGCGAAGTATATTTTAATATAAATGAATGAAACTTTGTAATATCACTTTTTGAGTAGGAGTGTTGTCAAACATCGCTTAGACTGCCAATGCGTTTTTTTGTCCTCAGGGGGTTAAGGTTAGGGGTATTAACCTCCTTTATGTCACCCCACCTTCTACTTTGTATTCCCCGCCACTCTACCCTCTGTTCAAGCAGCGACACCTTAAAGATAACCAAAAAATGAATGTTGCCCTTTATTTCATACATCTGAACTGTCGAGGCGAACTGCGCTGCAATAGGGCCAAGGTGTTTGAGACAGAGAGAGAGATATAAGATATAAAGTAGAAAAGGGCCACTTTAAAATGCTGTTATACCAGCAATCTGTGACCTACACGCTGACATTCAACCAGACTGTATACACACACACACACACACACACACACACACACACACACACACAGTGAGCTGAAAAGAGCAATGTGAAACAGAAAGGCGGGCCAGTAATTGTTTGACCTTTATGTTGGCAGTCGGGTTAAAACGGTGGACAAAGACAAGCTTACCCTGACTGGGGAAAAGTTAAGCCTGACACTACATGCAGGCTTAGTGGCAGCAACCCAAAGTCCCTTGTGTGTGTTTCTGATTTTCTGAGTGTTTTCCCGCACTCAAAGTGTCCCAGAGCTGCAGTGTTTTTAGAAGCTTTCCTGTTTGCTTTTCATACATACTGCATTTAATTTACTTAATGCTTTTTAATGCATATACTTTAATTCAAAGTAGGATGTGTCAATGGTTGTAGATTTACAAAAGGATTGTCTGAGAATGAAACTGATTTGTGCTTTTATTTGTGGCTGTGATGCTCTGAAACTGTAATTTTCTTTAAATAAATGACGATCTGTTTAACAAATGCAATGTATGAACATCATGATTCTCCGTGTGTGTCAGTTATTATATCAAGTACTGCACAACATAATTACACAGGACATGTAAACAATCGAATGAACCATTACTGATTTCTCTTTCACTTTAAAAAAAGTCACATTGTGAGGAGTCACACTGTTCAATGTGAAAATAACATTCTGTGAATTTGAGAAAACAATTTCCGTTCAAGATAAGATAAAACTATTTATCCTGAGGGGAATTGCTGTGCAGCTGTAGCAAAACAAAGTTGGAAGAGTGCAGATACAAAGAGTAGCACATATACAAAAGACTAAGATAACAGTAGGTACAAAATGTTGAAACAAAAAATAGATAACAATAAAGTTAAAGGTGTGATCCAAATATATACAGGTATAATATATTCAATGCCAAAAGAGTTTACTAGTATGGATGGAACCATCTCACGTCCCCATGTCTCAGCTGTCCGTCTCCCGATTTGAGATGGAAACATTAAAGAGTCTGATGGCCACAGAAAGAAAGGACTTACTGTGGCATTCCGTGGTGCTTTTTGGTGGTATCAGTCTGTTGCTGACGGTGTTCTTGTGTGTGACCAATACATGGTGGACAGGGTAAAGGCCAATTTATTTTTCTGCATTAAATCAATGCCGTGGGTACGTACGTATGTGGAGATACCGACCCCACGCTGTAGACTAACTTTAAAAAAAAAAATTTAACTACGTCGTGTCATTTTCGGGTTCTCCGTAAACAATATGAAATCAAGGAGAGGGTTAACTTTTCCTGCTACAGCTTTCCAACCGTGTTCAGAAAGCACAAGGGAGATACTTTGTTTCTCTCACTATGCCTCTAGAGATGGTTCTCACTCCAAAACTAATCCCTGTCACTCTCACACTCACTCTACACACACTCCCCATGCACACACACATGCCGGCCCTGTTATTCTCTTAAAAGAGATTGATGCACACACCAACGTACAGGTATAAACTTCAGGCCACTTACGTAGGCTACGGCGAAATTAATCCTAGTCTCGCATTGCCAGACCTTTCCCCCACAGCGCTGTGGAGAAGGAGGGGTCTGGCTAGTCCACATAGCATTCCGGGATGGGAGTAAAACATGCTCTGGTTTATTGGCATGTCTTTAAACCAATCATAATCGTCTTGGGCGGTGCTTAGCCCTGCACGGAGCCACGGTGCTGCTGCAAAATAGCCTCGGGAAAGAACTTGTTTTCGTGGAACGTCTGTACGTTCAAAAGTTGTTTTAATCATGAAACAGAAAACTCAGATTGGACAGATAGTGTAGCTAGCTGTCTGGATTTACCCTGCGGAGATCTGAGGAGCAGTTAACCATAGTCAGAAATCGACCGGAGTTTCAAATTCCAACACAAAGAAAGCGTAAGGTAACGGACATCCGGCCAAAAAGAAGGACATACACAGCCTCTGTGTTCTTAGCCAGCTTGTTGTCCAGATGTACTCCCAGGTACTTGTAGTCCTGTAATGTTCACAACCATCCCCTCAAAGTCCATTTAGTAGTTGTTCTGGAGACTTCCAAGGTCAAGAATGAACTTTGAAACTTTTGAAGCAACATAAAGAACAGAAGTGCTCAGACAAAATGGAAAATGTAACATCTAGAGTTGAATGACATTAATATTTAGCTTTGAACCTTAGAATCCTGGGAATTGTTTCTTACCATGATTATTCATGTTTTTTATTTCTAAATTTAAACAAAACTGTAACACGATTTGAAAATTTAAGAAGAAATCTATTGAGTGGACATTGATCGCTCCACCTGTCTAGAGTTTTGAACACATTTAAATTTGGTTCGAACCCACCTGTTAAGGGGCAGTACTAGATATTCAGAAAAAAAAAGTTGGGATGGCCTTCATACTGCTGTGATTGTTCCCCAGCTTGTCAAATATCCATGCTTTGTCAAGACCCTCGGCGTCAGATACCAACGCACAAGGAACTCACATCCACTAACATGCACACGGCTGGCTATCAAAAGAAAGAACAGAGAAGCTTGGATTACAACACACACAGAGGGAGGGTGACCCAGCAAATACTTGTTCACTGCTACAATGTTCAGACTTTTGAGTACCGTCACTTCAATGATTTGCACGTAAGTTACGTATAAACAGTTAGCCATGTAAATAAATGTTTGTGATGCTGTAAAAATGTGTTTATAGAGCCAGCATGAACAATACCAAGACCCTTGAACTGGCACAGATGCTATAAATTAAGGTTGCACCGTGTCTTCAGTGCCATGACAAGTAAAAATATCTGCCATGAAAAACGTCTTCGCAGCATATGTGCAGAAAAAGGATGCGTACTGTGTTTGGTGATCATTGTTCTTGAATACAGCTGTCTATCACTAGGATGTTGGCTGGATACAAATGAAGTAAGATTGGTTCAAATGGTAAACTTCCGTTAATTACTTGACTCTATTAACCATGTTCATCACCATCAGCATCATCATCATCATCATCAGCACCATTACCGCCTGTACTGGTCGCAGTCAATCATTGTCAACATCACCAGAGACTGCAGTTCCTCTGTGTTAGCCAGGCAGCTTAACAGTCCACTTAAAACGTGTGTGGGTGTGGATGTGTGTGAGCGGGAATAGGGCTGATATTGATTCAGGTCAAGATGCGCTCACGGTCACTTGGACACATGTACACATAGCAATAAAGAATGAAAGACACTTGTGAAAATGGAAACCCTGTTTACGCTTGGTTTTAAAATGCGTTTCAGTGATCCAAACACAAGTGGACAGCCGACACACATTGCCGTTCACACACCACACCATAGAGAAAAACGATGGATGGTCATGCAACATTTCTTCCAACTCGCAAGTTATAGAGTGTTGGCACGCTGTCTCTAAAACAACCACCACGTCCTGCATTCATGACTACTTTCCTGTTATGGCCCTGATGGGGACGCATTAGCGTTTACACTACAAAAGATATGTGCACAAATGTGTCCCATACAACCTCGGCAAGTGGTTCGGGTCACAATGCTTCTTGGTAGTTTGTTTACACTAGTATTTAGCACTGTCAACTTCTGTAGAGATCGCCCACACACATTTTAAAACCAAGTGTTAACGGGGTCAGAGTGACAATAAACCCAGGGATATCTTTGCGAGCCTTTTTTACAACAATGCTGTAATGTGTTAGTAACACTTTGGGATTCACTAACAAGGATCACACCATCAACCAGATATGTTTTGACCAATTTAATAATGACAGATGATTGGAATGCGAGGCATGAAGTCACTGGAATGCGAGATGTAAAGTCGCTTGTAGTCATCAGTTGACTTGACATTGACTGCGTTGTGGGGGGGCTTCAGTAGGGAAGCACCCGGGCACAACACACCCCCTTAGGACCCAAAGAAGAGGAGAAAGGAGAGGAACAGAAAGACGGTGGGAGGAACGTGTTACATATTTGCAAAAAAACAATGAAGTTTATCAGTTTGAACATTAAATATCTTGTCTTTGTAGTGTATTCAATTGAATATAGGTTGAAAAGGATTTGCAAATCATTGTATTCTGTTTTTATTTATGTTTACACAATGTCCCAAACTTCATTGGAATTGAGGTTTGTAAGAAAACTGATCAAAAAGGTAGAAAAGTACAAACTGAACGTGTCTTTAAGGTGCTGGATAAATTGTTGCAGAGTTCACACCAAAACCTCGTAATCCACAACACAGGCAAACACGTCTGATTTTTATCAAAACTGTGAGATTTTGTATCTACAAATTATAAACAGAACAAACACCATGTTCGACTTCAGTAAGTGCTTTGGTGTTTGATCTGAGGAGAATGGAGTTGGAACATCAGATAGCCTTTCATGCTTATTAGCATTTCACAGTATTTTCCTGTTTCTCTATGTCTCTCACTTGCAAAGCCTGTGCTCTCTTTCTCTTTTTCTCTGCAACCCCATCTCTTCCTTTCTCTGTTTGTCATGAAGCCTGGGGGAGACAGTGTCAACATGTTAATAGGAATGTAATCCATTTGGTAGCTGTGCTATTAGTAATGCTAAGCACACTAGCCACAGGCAGCCAGGCAAACAAGGTGTGAAACAAGGGAAATCCTGCAAAGGAAGAGAGAAAGAACCCTCAAAGCTAATTCTACATTAGACCTCGCTGGTGGACCCAGCTTTGGTTGTCAGTAGCTCTCTGATTTTTGATAATCCACATCTGTTTGTAAGATCATTACCAGGAGTGGTACCCCACATTACCAAGAGTAAAGATACGTCTGGAAATATCCAGACGTAAAGACTTGAGAGAGGGAATTATAAAGTGATTTGGAAAAAAAAGAACTATGTATATTCAATGCATTTACCATTCATTTTAAGCATGTTAGCGTGCTGATGTTCACATTTAGCTAAATGCAGCTGTGCCTCTCACAGAGCCACTAGCATGGCTGTAGACTCTACCCAGTACTCTTCCCCAGTCTAGACTGCAAGCGTGTCAGACGCGTTTTTTACTCACACATCTTACACAACAGATACACTCTCATTTGAATTTATGCAGCTGTCTGCACCAGCTCCATGCAGGCTTGCGTTTAGTCTATTTTTTTTTTTAAATACAATAAAAATGCAAGATTGATGCCTAATAAAACATTAAGTTACTACATATTTTAGGGTTTTATTATTTTAATTATTAAACCTTCATCATTATCTTCATTTTCTTATTATCTGGCCTTGTTCTTTGATTTTACTTTTTTCTGATGGCTGATGGATTTCATTTATTGGTTCTATATCTGGAGCCACAGATACTGTAATATCATTCAACTGTTTCACAAGCTGAGTAGTTCTTCCCATAATGAGTAAACTGATCTTGATGTGTTTAACCGTTGGAGTTACCCTTAATCACAGTTTTCCTGTAATAAGCTGTATTACCTATTTTACATTATTTAACTACATTAGTTCACACAGCCTTTTTATTTCCTCCATATCCAACAATTAATCATCTGTCTTTTCTGAGGTACCACTATGCAGATGTCTGCATTTTTTTTTTTAAATAACTATGACAGATTACTTACATATAATCACCACAGTTTACAGTTTACAAATGTATCATCACATTGCTGCTAGGTTAATACACAATTAGTTTATCATGCCTGCCTAATAAGAAATTAGTTTAATTCACAACTTCATTCCAGATTAACAGAAGGTGTGCAAGGAGACTGGATATGATTGCAAGGAGTCCAGGGGCTGGAGACCTGGGGGGAGGGTTAATCAGACACTATTGTTCTCTTAGCACACACACTCACACGGATGCTCGCATACACATACATACAGCAATTTAGGCTACCGATCGTAATCAGTCCAGCTCTAAAGCAATACTGATTTTCTTCACAGGTTTCTCAGTTGAACTCGCTGCTTTCTTTCATGGTCTTTTTCTTCTTTGGAGCCTTTTGTCACACCATGACTCTTTCTCATCATATAGCTAATCAGATAATTGTATGTAATGACTTCTGCAGCCAAAGCGTGGCCAAAACTGATGAGTCCATCAATCCCCACTAATTGTCGGGAGTTATAGTTATAGTTGTTATAGCAATTTGAATGGTTTAATAGCTGCGTTGTTGTTACCTCATAGTGTAGAATTGATTATTTACTCTTTGTAAGTATTGTGAATATTTAGATATCTGGTTGAATTAAAGAAGAGCTACATAACTGAGTTAAGGAGTTACTGTATTCTTCAAAGTTATAATCCTCATAAAATCATTTTTTAAATATTTATGGTCAGCATTTTCTTTTAGCAATGGCCATTGCCACACTGGATGCAAAATGCCTTCACACACACAGAAGAGTCACAGGAAACGATTAGGTTATGGTTACGATTACAATGTAAGTAATCCAGTGTAACTTTTTATTTTATCTAATTGATATCAGCCTTTACTGTTCTACAACCGTATAATTATATGTGTGTTTTAAGCAACTGTCAATGCAAACCCAACATTAAATGCTAGTTCACATTAAAAGTATACAACTGGCGAGATAGTGGTGGCTTTTATTGTGAAGCAGTCACAGGAAACACAATGCATTTGTCACAGAGGTAAGCGCTGACACTAATTGTTATTGTACACACCTATTATAGTCTCGCATTGCCAGACCTTCCTCCACAGCGCTGCAGGAGAGGGTCTGGCTATTCCACATAGCATTCCGGGGTGGGAGAAAAAGTGCTCTGGTTTATTGGCATTTCTTTAAACCAATCACAATCGTCATGGGCGGTGCAAAGCGCTGGACGGAGCCACGGTGCCGCTGCAAAATAGCCTTGGGAAGGAAGATGTTTTGGTGAAACGTGTGCGTTCAAAAGTTGTTTTAGTCGTGCAACGGAAAACTCCGACAATCTAGCTAGCTGTCTGGATTTACCCTGCAGAGATCTGAGGAGCAGTTAACTATAGTCCCAATAAATCAAAGTGAGTTTAAAAATCCAACACATTGAAAGCAGAAGGTAACAGACATCCGGGTGAAAAGAGCATGATCCGGTGAAATTTCCGGCAGCACAGAAACAATCGTGGAACGTCGTGGATATAGACTTCTCCTATTTTAACTCCAAAATTCCCGTACTTTGTTAACTTTTACAGAGGAGCAATAGAAAGCATGGGGATGTGCATGGCCCAGGACAGGAGGGCTCTGCAGCGGCCCAGAACATCATTGGTAACCATCTACTGAGCATCAGTGATATCGGTGAGGAGAGGTGCTATCCGCTGTCGTACCACCAGACTACAGAGCAACTTCTTCCCTCAGGCAGGAAGAGTCCTCAAATCCACCTCATCCTCTGCACTCCACCAAAAATGGATAACATGGAACATAAGTTGTTATGCTGGTTTTTCACATACCAGCATAACAACTTATCACACACCATACCACTACCTTTTGTACTACCCACATTCCCATGATAGCCAAAATTTCTATTTGCACTATAATTTAAAACACTCATATTACACATACATATGTTTATGTAACTGTATATATTTCTTGTAAATATAATTTAGTTTTTCCTTTTGATTTCCTTCTTTAGTGCTACTTGTATATAGTTTGTTTTATTTTATTGCCTATTTTAAATATCTGTATTTTCTGTGTGTGTGTAACGTGGATGGGGGCTACAGCTACATTTCATTGTGCAATCTTCTATTGTATGACAATAACATGTCCTAAAAGTAAGTCACTTCCCTAAAAGTAAGAACACATGTTTAACAAAGAAGAGTAGAGCAGATTGTGTCAAAGGAAAATATTCACTGGTTTTCAGGCTGCATCGGATACAGTGGTCCGGATGTTTCAAGGCAAGTCATAACCTATGACTATCAGCCACCAAAACAATGCAGCTATGGTTCCTACTGTATGTATACTGAAACAGGAAACTGTAACTGCATTGCTTTTAATCGGCTGCTCTGAGAGAGGAAGATATTGTGCATGTTTTTTGTTTTTTGGCTGAATTCACACTATGCAAAATCATGTAATGATAGCCAGAAACATGGAACAGCAGTATTCCCTGTGTTTACTAAAGCTATAATGTGCAACTATTTTATACAAATGAACGGATCAGTATGAATAGGCGACATTTGGCGTGCAGCAGCTTGAGTGATGCGTTTTACGTCACCGCTGACAAAGGGCAACAGCAGCTTTCAGCTTTGGAGACGAAGAGGACATAACAATTCCAAGACAATTACCTCGTCTGAAAAGTCCATCATGTTTTTTATTTCCTCCGTGTATTCCTTGATTTGATGGGATAAATGGTACTGGCAATTGTGTGGAGGAGGGTGGGGGTTGGCGCACGATCACCGAATGCTTGCGTCATGTGGATGCGAGGACAGTGTTGTTTTCATTATTGAGAAATCCTCAAGGGGGCGACAAACTAAGCACTATAGCTTTTAGTAAGCCTAGCATGCTATGCCCCTAGCATTTAAAGAATTCAATTAGGTCTTATTGTGGTTTTTACTCAATTAGTATCAGGTGCACAGTTATGACAACAGTAGGGAACAGTAAAACATACACATGCTATACTATCTATACTGTATTTATAACACAGTTTTACTTACACTCAGGAGTCAGAAATACATTTGGTGTATTATTGTATCATTAATAGCTTGATATTTATTGTCGAACATGTTCTTCAGTCAATGAGGAAGCAAAAAAGAAGCTGGCTGTAGTTGATTAATGACTGAGTAGTAGAAAACATACACACACACACACACCCACACACACACGCTACAAAAAAAAAAGCAAAAAAGTGCACACTCTTTTCAAACAAAGGTTATATTTCCGTGGCATTTTCTTCTTATTTTCCCCTGAGGATTTACAAATGATGGTAATTATGTATCATGACTATAATGTGTGATGATTTCAAATAATGATGATGACGTTCATATGCTAACCAATTTAACATAACAAAGAAAAAAATAGCGATAATTTGAACATGAACGTGTGGGAGAAGATACTTGAATCATTATGTGAAATATAGACTTTAATATCTTTCTTTTATCCCTTTAAAAGACTTTAAATACATTTCCGGCCGTTAATTACCATGATAAATGTAAAACTGTGAAGCTTCGCCACTTCCTGCATATCAGACTTTGCATAATTCTTTCTTGACATAGCTTCTTAATGTGTAAACATGTGTTACTGCTTTGATGTGTTATCTTTTTGATTGATTTGATTTGATGAATCTCTCCACCTCATTTGAAGACTATTTACCTTTCTAGGATCTATGAATGCACTTGGAAGCTGCGCTGTATTTATTGTGTGTGTGTGTGTGTGTGTTTAAATTTCCCAGCAGCCAGAGATGGAGTTATCTCAAAACCCAGACTCCCCTGTTACTGTGGGCTGCCGGGCATAGTGATGTTTTTTCCCCAAAAATATTTTTTTAGTGAATCAGTGGAGCTTCAATACCATGCCTTCTTTCAGGCATTTTTACCACCACTATTTAAGGTACGCTATAATTAAAGCTACAATGCAGGCCTTTACAACCACTCCAGATTGTTTGCCATTATTACTTATTGTCTGTTTACATGCACTTTTAAATGAAGTCATAGATAAATGATGTGTTTCCATGTAACATTCACCCGTGCTGGTTTTTTTTCTCTACCACTGTGTAAAATCAATACACAATTGAAAAATCAATACACAATTCCTACTTTGTTTTATTTATATATTTTACAAGACATGTATGTATTCCAATCATACAGGTGGCAGTAGCTCAGTCAGTAGGGAGTTGGGCTGGGAACCGGAGGGTACCCATACGGACCAAAGTATGGTGGTGGACTGGTAGCTGGAGAGGTGCCAGTTCACCTCCTGGGCACTGCCAACCCCCAACTGCTCGGGGCTATATATTAGATATAGTATAAAGACACACAGCATAAGGGTAAATATAATTTATATTATACATTGTAGAAAATGTTTAATCCATGTATTCTTTGTCAAGGAAGTGTTTAAGCTTGATTATTTCCACTGCCATTACTACGCTTATGGAGGATATATTTATTCATAATTCAAATTGAAAGTCCAAAGAAAAACAAAGCAAGATCAAATTAAAAAATATTTTAATTTTAATTATTATTTTACTATGCTACTAGGAAAAATCATGCCATAAATAAAAAAAAAAAAAAAAGGAAACTGAAAAAGCAAAGTTGAAATGTAAAAAGTCAAATTTGCAAAGTGCAGACTAAAATAAAATTATTTCTTTTTTTCTATTTGAGACTTTAATTTAAGTATTTCCATTTAAGCTTTTCCATTTTCCATTTTGAGTTTCATATTTGATGTTTCTCTCAATCAATAAAAAATTTCAAATATTTAAGTTTAAGCATTTATATTTAAGCTTTGCATTTTAAGTTTGACTTTTTACATTGCACTTTACATTTTCAAATTATCATTTTACATTGCAAATTTGCTTTTTCGGTTTCCTTTTTATTTTTAAAATGTAATTACGGCATGATTTTTCCTAGTAGCGTAGTAAAATAATAATATTTTTAATTTGATCTTGCTTCATTTTCTCTTTGGACTTTCAATTTGAATTCCGAATAAATGTATCCTCCATATGTGCTTACCAAGTTCCATTTTCATCATTCTTCATCTTCAGCCATCTGGCAAATGGCTGAATTATTCTAGACAAAGAATTACATAGACATCCTGAGTATTTTACCAGTGATGATACCTTGATGATTCCAGATGACTTGCAAGTTGCTTGCAGTAGCTTCTCCTGCACATGTTCAGAGGCTCATTGTTTACTGAAATCAGAGCGTCATATCATAGTGTTGATCCTTGAGATCTGCCTTGATTCCTCCTTTTGTCTTCTTTTCCTCTGGGGCAGGTAATGTTTTTAGACAGCTACAAAGCCAAAAGTGTAACTGCTGTGACAGCTTTGCAGACCTATACCCTGGTATTAAAAAAAAACTCCCTGTGGTAAATCAACCAAGATTTGATTTGTTGGCCCTGTAATCAGACTGAGGCCATCACATCAAGTCTGCTCTTTGGTGAAAGTAAGTGTTCCTTAATATAGAAAGGTGTTGGTTATACTGTGGTTGTCAGCATGTTACTGCATTTTAATGTGGCAATCCTGCTTGCCACTTTCTTATCTATCTACTCTTACATAATTGAAGTGAATGGAGCCATTGTTAGAAAATGTATATATCCTTGTGTGTCTCGTTAAACCTTTTAGAACAGGGGTCTTCAACGTTTTTTTAGGCAAAGGACCTCTTAGCTGAAAAAGAGTCCCTACTACATATATTGTATGAAATTGAGTTGCACATTAAACTGGACCTACAATAAAGGTTAGGGCTGCCTAAAGCCTTTACACATGCCTTTTTATGGTGCATACAATACTAAGTTTTTAAAACAAAAATTGTTGGCATATTTATACAGCATGTTTTAATGTTAAAATGTGGCACAGTAAATCTTTAATTAAGCTTAACTGTATCTGGGGATGGCTGCCTTAGCTGTAGGCCAGTAAGCCTTTTATCAAAGTCAGACAATTCACATTTAATGTTTCTTATAACAGCAGAACATTGTGATTGGCTGCCAGACTCCGACCTGATCACTCCCCGTATGGGTTTACATGAGATATTGGGAAGTGATGATAAAGTAGCTTCCCCCTGGCCGGAGCCTGCAGGTGTATTCTGGGGGAGGTGGTGGGGCTAACAGCAGGCAGTGATACAGGTGCAGGGCAGCAGCAGCATTGACAAGGCAGAGATGGGGAAATTGTGCAGCTTAAATAGACCACCAAATTGAGGGGCTGTGTTTGGTAAATGATACGGGGAGTGAGGCATGTCACGTGTGTGTACGCAGTGCAGCTTTGTTGCCTGCCTGAACTAGCTTGCAGGCGTCGCTCTGAGGACCCCCTAGGGGTCACGGGCCCCCTGTTGAAGATCTCTACTTTAGAATATTGTGAACAGAACCCTGCTTCATGTCACTTTGTTCTCCCAGATCTGGTAACTGCTTTTTAAGAGTCAACTCCTAGAGGTTAAGCCAGTGGATGATAGGATACAAAGCAAAAAATAATCTAACATAATAACATTAGAAAGACATTAAAAATGTAACATTCTATGAATATCTAATCAATTATCTAATAATTTATGTACAGGTAATGATTGCACCTGTTACGACAGGCGGCTTCAGTTTGGTTTCCTTCATTTGTTCAGTTCTAACCTAATTAGCAGAATCGTATTCTCACCTCTGCTGTTTGTCAGTCGACCTGTTAATTTGAATTTGATACAGGTCATGTAAACAGCATATTCCGGTTGGATATTCCGAATAAGGCCTTTTTTCAAATATAGCATTTTCCGACAGTTTGCAAGGCTGCAGACCTGAAAAGAAGGAGAAACACAGCCACTTTTAAACAAGTCTGCCAACGCTGGTAAACTTAGAAAAAATCCTATTTTGCACGGCTACATGTAAACGGGAATATTAGTGGAATATTCACTTTCATTAGCCATGTAAACAGCTTAGACGGAATATTGTCCCTCGTTATTCCTGTTCCCTGCACGCTCCAGCTGGGCCTCGTCTTGTGATTAGAGCGATGTGCATTTTTACCGTCTGTTCTTTAAAATCTTTGTCGGTTTGTTTGTCGGGATTCCCTGTCTTGCTGCATCTCCTAGTGGTCTAGTTTGTTTTCCTTGAAAAATAAATGGTTTGATCTTTAAATCCTGGATCCTGCATGTTGCTGTCCTGCCTGTTTTTGAGTCCACAGCTGCACCAACCATGACACATAATCAGCTATAAAGGCAGGGATAAACCTTTGCCTTTAAGTAAATCACAAAAAGGACAAATAACTAATTTTGTAACAAAGTCATGGAGATGATATATATTGTTTGGCCTTTTGCATTGCATTCCGGGCCTCATTTGTGTTTTGTAGCACAGGCACTATCCCACTGCTAAAACAGATGCATGGAATAGTCCAAATATCTTCCATATACAAGACTGGCATAATACATATTTTTTTCATATATTAGTGTCAATATATCAACTATAAAACTAAGCAGGTACTGTGGTTCAGCACAGACAGAGCTCATTAAAAGAATCATCATCAGCTTGTCATTTTCTAGATAATTTTATATTTGTACAGCTTTGGTTTAAGCTGATTGTTTACTTTCTATATGAACTTTTATAAGATGATATTAGTGAGAGTATCTGAATATATTTGCTTTTAGATTTTGGCCAGAGTTCTATTTAAAACGCCACTTTCCAAACAGGATGAGGGATTTATATGTTGTCACGCTGCCTGACTATGACGAAGTGCAGCACTTCCATTTTATGCAAGAAATTCCAATATGCATCACATTCTTTCGCATTCAGGCCTGTTACTCTTTGTTATTCTCTCATGAGCTCCTGCGTCCTGATGGGAACAGCGTGCCCTAAATTAAATGTCCATAGTTAAGCCTTGCACGGAGCTACACACAACAACACACAATAGGAGGTATGACTAAAGTACTGAGGTGGAACGTATTGAACTGCAACGTATTGAGCTGTGTGTGTGTGTGTGTGTGTGTGTGTGTGTGTGTGTGTGTGTGTGAGAGAGAGATTTGTGATTCCCCCTAACAAAAAACTAAACAAAAGACTGGAATCACTAAAATGCTATGACATCCAATTTTGCTTTCTTTCATTAAACTAAAGTATCTATTTAATTAAGTGTCTGTCAGTGTGAGCTATTACTTGAAAATGATTTCTAACCGCGGAGAGAATTAGCAGAGTACATGTGTGTTTGTATTCTCCACAGTGTTTATAGTCAACAGAGGCCTCCCTAAATCAGTCTAACGGGATTTTCTCCCATTGGATACTCTCCTGTCTGATTGGAGTCGGGGATAATTGTCACAGCCACAGAGGAGAGATGACGAGAATACAAATTGTCGCTGGAAGAGAAGAGGGAGCGAGAAATGACTGCTATCACTAAAAGAGAGATAATTACCATCTTAAGCAGAACTGATTGGTGTCCTGCTGATCGGAAGCCTTCATTTCAATAATCAAATCACATTAATACTTACAGTTTAGAGCCAATAAAATCACATGAACACAGCAGAGTCTGTTCGGCACTTACTATATGGAAATAACTGCACCAACAAACAGAAATAACGGTTTCTAAGAGGCTCCATGAAATTAAATAGTGCACATCTACTTTTCTCCAAGGACCCTTGAAGGTTCAGGAAGATTTCACTGGAAAAATATTCTGCCGTTCAGGCAATTGTGATATGCACTTTGGCTGTAATTCCCAGTTGGCTGAGTTGGGTTATGCTGAAATATGTTGGAGGAAACTATTCATATTCACACATAGACTGCAAGGCTACTTTACTCTTTCAACAAAATGTTGAAATCAGTCAACTGCAGCAAATGCCCCCAGGATACCACGTTTTTTTTTTTGTCTGAATGTCTTTCAGTGTTTTTATTACACCTCCCATCAAGTCCCAAACCATAGTTTCAAAAAACATTCTGATGATCAAGTATTGTTAGGTTGCATTATATTGCTATTGTGGTAAACGATATGACATTGATTTTATATATTTAGGCCAACAAAAACAAATTAATTTCTTTAAATGTGTACAAGATGGTTCAATACTGAGTAATGGACTTCTATTTCACATCAAAATACTGTACTTATTTAAAAAAAAGTTGCATATTAGTTATTTTTAAATTAAATATGATTTTTTTGTCCTAAAAGACAAAATATCTATTTGTGCTCAAGTAAGCGCAGGTACATTCATGCTAAAACAAGTCAATACTGTGCTTTAGAAGGAGATAGGCACATTATAAAAAAAGAAGTGTCATTTTGTTTTTGTATCAGATATTTTCTGATCTTTTTAATAAAAAAAAATATAAGATACAAGTGAGCTGATGGATATGAATTACTCGCAATTACTTACATGGGTGTTTGAAACACTTGAAGAAGAGATTTTCAAGATAAATTATTTAGTGAATGCATGGGATTGTATCAGTTAGGAATGGTTATTAACATTGTTATTTACTATTTGTTTTGGCATGATCACTCAGACTGCTTTTTGACCAGCACATGACCATAACTTGTTTCTGGTTTTACTGTAAGCATTTGTGTTTTGTAAAGTCTTACAATCTCATATGGGATGGGCATGATGGCATGACACTTAGAAATTAAATCCATTCAATTTGTTCATTCATCCATACACATACCAATTATCAATTACAGACGTTATGCAACAAATAAGAGCTTAATTTATACTGCCATAATGTATTGAATACAAGTGCACACATTTTTAGTGTTAACTCCCTTCTGTGTAAATGTAATTTAGTCATTTTCAGTCAGGATTTCATTTTTGTAAAGGTTTCATTCCAAATCAAAACATACATTTTTACAAGAATACAAGAAAAGTATCTTTAACAGACAGGGAATGTTTACCAATTACAATAGATGATTTAACTAAATCTGAGCATAGATAGCTTTGTTATTCCTCTGTTAGACACACTATTAGCATGTATCCAGGCATAGCAGTATTATTCACTCTGTCCCTTATTTTGGTAGAGACTTAAATATCTCAACTACTATTGGATGGATTGCCATTCACGGTCCCCAGAAGATGCATCCTAATCCTCTAAACTACTTTACTTTTTTGCCCTCCAACCTACTTTCTCTCCAGCTTTTCCCTGGTTACTGTTGGGACCAAACTTAAAATAAATAATTAAAATGCTTTAACACCAAACACACAGTCCATCTTCAAGTGTATAAGGATGTGCTCGCTGTTCATGGGAATTTCAAACACCCTCTAAAATCAGTGGGAATTAGGTAATTGTGCTCGATGATGACCTAACGCGACATGTCAGTCTACAACGTCAATGATCATTACCTTCCTGCTGCCCCATCCCGACCCTCTTGGATATGACACACCCAATAGCTTCATGGATGATGGTGAATAAAAAAGAACAAGCCCCCCGGGGATAGAGTTGTAGCTATGAATTTGTGTTCCAACACAAGCCATCACCATGCAGGGCCTGTCAGAGCCCACTATTTATGCTTGGCACAGAGCCTCCCTGAGGGGCTAACTGGCCTGGAAGAGAGGGCCCATACTGGAGGTTGTCTTTCTGTCATCTGTGTGTGTGTGTGTGTGTGTGTGTGTGTGTGTGTGTGTGTGTGTGTGTGTGTGTGTGTGTGTGTGTGTGTGTGTGTGTGTGTGTGTGTGTATGGCCCATTAAATTAGCTGTAAATATTGATAAGGTAATGTGAAAGAGAGGAGATGTGAGCTATATGCTGAAACAATATATATATATATATATATATATATATATATATATATATATATATATATATATATATATAACACACACACACACACACACACACACACACACACACACGTACAGATATTTTCTAGCAACCTGCTCACAGTCTTTGCTGCATTTTTAAGAGGACATTCCATTCATTTGCATTTCTTTCCTCACCTTAACATCAATCTCACCCTAAATCATTAGCCTTCTAAGGATAAAACTCACGCATACACACAGGTCTGTGCGTGGGAGCTGAGAACAAGCCTGAGGATAGGCATGTATCACCCAACCCACTACTCAGTGTGACAGAACCGATAATACACACAGAGATGCTGATCCACCACTCAACATAATGTCGTGCAGACAGACAGACACAGGTACAAAACATAGCTTTGGGCATGTGGAGTTGAAAGGAGATGAGAGGAGATTAGGAGCACAGAGGAAGACCTTGTACCAAGACCGAGGATTTTAGCTCAAATTTAGGAACATGCAAGTGTGTTTTCTTCCAAGCCTCTTAATCCACTGACCTGCCATTCTCTCTGAGGCAGTAAGATCCCAAAATTCATCCATCCAAACAGTGGATCAAAATGTTTCCCATAAACTCTAATCTTAAAATACCTTAAAAGAGCACAGAACGGTGCAGTGTCTGTATATGTGTGTTGTCCAGTTATTCTGTCTCCAGCCTCCTATTGTCCCAGTCTCTGCGTCATTGCTTTTACAACTGCTATTGATTTATGGCAGCACATTGTTTCCTACAGCTTGAATGGATTCTTAAACTACATCTCTCTGTGTGTGTGTGAGTGTGTTTATAATGCTATTTTCATATAATTTGTGCTGTATTTCAATCATAGTCAGAGATGGGAGGGAAGCAGATACATGGAGAGATGAATAGAGTGAGGAACAAAGGGAGAAAGATGAAATCATAACAGTGTCCTGCCTCATGGTGTATGAAGTAACCATCTCAATAGTTTGTTGTCATTTTGTTGGTGAAGTGCTAGCAACAGTTAAAGTAATATTATGCAACATTTCCATGTGAATACATGTAAATGTGCTTCTTTCTGCTTCTAATGTAGTATTGATTTCTAATATCCTGTTCTTAAGAGCTTTCATATTTCAAATGTTTCAACATTTTTCTAAGCAATCGTTTCTTTTTTACATCTTTATGCCAATTGATTTCATTTTCTTTTCCTTTGAAATTATGTTGTATCTGTCTATTAAGAAATTTCAGCAACAGGGCAATTCAGAGTGCTTTACATAAAACATTAAAAACAAAAATAGAAAAACAGATAAAATAATAAAAGTTACATTGCAGTATAAGAAATGAACAATTATTTCAAGAAAGACAGCATCAAAAAGAAAGGTCTTCAGCCTTGATTTAAAAGAACTGAGAGTTGCAGCAGATCTGCAGGTTTCTGGGAGTTTGTTCCAGATATGTGGTGCATGAAAACTGAACACTGCTTCCCCCTGTTTAGTTCTGACTCTGGGGACAGAAAGCAGACCTGTCCCAGACGACCTGAGAGGTCTGGGTGGTTCATAGTGTAGCATCAGATCAGAAATGTATTTTGGCCCCAAACCGTTTAATGCTTTATAAACCAACAGAAGTATTTTGAAATCAATTATTTGAAGGACAGGAAGCCAGTGCAAAGACTTCAAACCTGGAATGATCGACTTTCTTGGTCTTAGTGACAACTCGAGCAGCAGCGTTCTGAATCTGTTACAGTAGTTAGGTCTACTGAAGATAAAAGCATGGACAAATTTTTCCAAATCCTTCTGAGAGAAGTCCTTTAACCCTTGATATATTCTTAAAGTGATAATAGGATGACTTTGTAATTGTCTTAATGTGGCTATTAAAATTCAAGAGATTTCTGGCTTTGTCCGTTGTTTTTAACATTGCCGATAAAAGCTGAGCGCTCACTGTATCGTTCCTCTTTTGCTCCAAAAACAACCACGTCAGTTTTTTCTTCATTTAATTTAAGAAAGTTCTGGCACATCCAGTCGTTAATTTGTTCAAAGCACTTTCTCAGTTTTTGCATTGGACTGTAGTCCCCTGGCGATAAGGTTATGTTCATTTGTGTGTCGTCCGCATAACTATGGTCACTTATTTTGTTGTTTTCCATAGTCTGAGCCAGTGGAAGCATGTAGATGTTAAACAGAATAGGCCCCAGAATGGAGCCTTGGGGAACTCTGCACGTCATATTTGTCCACTCAGATCCGTAATTACCTATAGACACAAAGTAGTCCCTATTCTTTAAGTAGGATTCAAACCAGTTTAGTACTGTGCCAGAAAGTCCAACCCAGTTTTCCAATTGGTCTAGTAATATGTCATGGTCGAACGTGTCAAATGCAGCACTGAGATCAAGTAATGCTAAGACTGAAATATTGCCACTATCTGTGTTTTAAGTGGAAGTCATTAAAGACTTAAACATGAGCCATCTCAGTGCTGTGGTGTGGTCAAAAACCTGACCGGAAAGCATCAAAACTGATGTTTAGTGACAAGAAAAAGTTAAGAAAAAACGCTTTTTCAATGATTTTACTTAAAAATGGAAGGTTTGATATTGGCCTATAATTGCTCATTAGTGACGTGTCTAGATTGTTCTTTCTTAATTGTGGCTTGATGACTGCAGTCTTCAGGGCCTGTGGGAAGATACCTCAGAGAGAATATGTGTTTACAATCTGTAGATGATCTGAAGCCAAACAATTTGAAACATTTTTGAAAAAGCCCGTTGGCAGAATATCAAGGCAACAGGAGGTTTTCAGATGTTGTAGATTTTATAGAGTTTAAATGCAGCAAATGTAGATGTTAGGAATGGTGTTTGGAATGGTGGTCATCATTGAGCAGTGCTTTTTTCCGTTTGCAACATAAAGCTACATTAATGCTTAGGGCTAGGGTTAGGGTAAGGCTTTTTTTCCTCTACTCTGTTTACACTGTCTGGATAGTGGTTTAGGTCTGTAAGATAAGAACAGAGCAAATAAATAGTAGCAAATATACAGGTATATAAACATTAGTCAAAACGATGCAGTGCATAATCAAGACCATACTTTTAAAAACACAATGTAATAGGAAAATAATGTACTTTATTTAAACCGGATAAAATCTCAACTGTCAGTTGTTTGTTTGGTAACTCTGTTTGAACTAGAATCCCACAATCTACCGAGCAGCCCTTCTCTTCACAGCCAATTCAGAGCTTTGATTAGCGAGGAGTCAGATAAGCCCTACTGGCGCCATCTCTTTATGAAAGCAGACAGAGTTCATTAAAAGTCTAGTTAAGAGTTAATTGAAAATCACAGAGTGCTAGCAGTCAAATATTGTAGCAAGACTGTAGCTGTAGAGTGAAGAGATTGTGTGATTGAATGTGTGAGAGTGACAATGTGAGAGAGGGAGCAAAAGTGAGTGACTGTGTGTGTTCTTTACAGGCTAGTAAAAGTCATGTTTTCTTTACTTTTCTTCTTTGCACCACTTGTGTCTCTCTCTTTTCTCTTCAAAACACCTACACATTTCTCTGGTCTCATTTATACATGCATTATCCTCTAAATCTGTCATTAATGTATCTTTGACTGAAAAAGCAAGACAAAGATCCTTAAACTGAGGAAAATGCATAATTTTGAGAAACACCCTTGCTTCTGGCATTAAATAGAAGCCAACTTATATTTGTTTTAGGGTAAATAAACCAATATATCACACTTTATGCTGATAGATAAAATAAAATGCCACCCATATCATCTTAAAGTGCCTTTAAAAGAGTGCTTTACTGATTTAACATTGCTGGTAGCAAAGATAATGTCTTCTTTATTCTATGCATTCTTATTGCTTAATTGTCAAAAACGCCTACATTACACAATGAAATTCTATCGTAACAATTCGGTCGGACATTTGGGTGTGTTATGCTAGTAGCAGCTAATGTAGCCTCAAACCGCTAGCCTCAAAGTTATCAAGTTATGTTGCAGCAAGTAAAAAGACTCAGAGATGTTGATTATGTTAAAAACAACACGAATATATCAGCTCAGCAAACCACAACAGGGGTTTAAGAAACACTTACTGGTAGTAAGTGATGGTGATGACTGAGAGCGATGACATGATACACACTCACAGAAGTAGCAGGGGAAGATCGGACAGGATCTAGCTGGGTGGAAAACAACCTCAAGGGTATTGTCATTAGTTGAGTCATTTGTAGGGAAGAGATTTTGTGGCTATAAACATTGGTTCCTCAACGTGAGCAATGCCTTTCATATTACATTAAAGGGATACTTCACCGATTAGCATTAAACTTTGTATCAGTAAAAACCCGGTAGTGTTTTCAAATGACCGTGCTTCCATCCCTCATGTCCCCCTGAGAGTAGATTTCTCTGTATTGTGGGTCTGGAAAAAAGCCTCAGATGACGCAAAAATTTTCATTTAGTGTCATCGGAGGCTTTTTTGCCCAGAGATTGTGGACTGTGTACAACCAGCTAGTTCCGCATGTTTTCAACCCATAGCGGGATGGACTATACCCGAAGCGAGCCGAAGCTAGTCGAGTGTCAGTAATCTTGGAGCTAAGCTACAGTCAATTCAATTCAATTTATTGTTATTTATAGTGAATTATCACCATGGACCATGGTCTCAGAACACTTCACAACAAAATTGAAAATTTACAATTTTGCCAATATAAAAGGCGAAATTAAATATAAAATCAACCACACAAAAGGATGTAATTGGAATACCACAAGTTAAAATTATTAAAACATGAAATAACACAATGAATGATAATGCAAAATAAACAATAAAACAATGGTTAAAAAATATGGATTTTAAACATGTCCATAATACTTTGAATAAAGAAATGTTTTAAGTCTTGATTTAAAAAAATCCACTGAGCCTGCCTCCCTAACCTTGGATGGAAGACCATTCCAGAGGAAGGGTGCGCGAAAGGCAAAGGCCCGTTGGCCAGCTGATCTTTTTTTTATATTTGGAACAATAAGAAGACCAGCAGCCATAGAACGAAGGGGGCGTGTTGGGATATACGGTGTAAGTAGCTCACTTAAGTAGGCAGGCGCAAGTCCCTTTTAAAGCTTTATAAGTCAAAAGAAGAACCTTAAAATCAGCCCTGGCTTGCACAGGTAGCCAATGTAGAGGAGCCAAAACTGGTGAAATGTGGCTACATTTTTTTGTCTTAGTCAAAACTCGGGCTGCTGCATTTTGTACGAGCTGGAGACTTTTGGTCGTACAGGCAGGGAGGGCTGAAAACAATGCATTGCAGTAATCAAGTCTTGATGAGACAGATGCAAGAATTAGTACTTCCGCATCGTGCATTGACAACATTGGTCTTATTTGAGAAATGTTGCCTAGATGTTAAAAGGCAGTCCTAGTGATGGCCTTTATATGTGGGCGGAAGGTTAAAGTTTTGTCAAAGGTGACACCTAAGTTCTTAACAGTGTCACTCTGTGATCACACAGTCATTAAAATTTAAAATTTGTTTCTCCACTGGGATGCTATATTTGGTTGGCCTCACTATGAGCAGCTCTGTTTTGTCTGCATTAAGCAGCAAGACAATTATGTACATTCAAACTACCACACATGTGTAGACCGGGATACATTGGTACAGATCGGTGAAAATGCAGGAAACTTTATTACAGACGGAATACTCAACACAATACGCGAGCTTCGCCTGCTACGGAGACCAGCACCTCAGCCTGCGGTCTCGCTCTATGCCGCTAGCCGGGTAAGGGGACATCCTCAGCGGTGAGGGCAGGAGTATGAGCTAGGTGGAAAGCTAATGCTAGCCGGCCACCTGTCTCATCCATCCTGCTTGCAAGTGTCCGCTCATTAGACAACAAACTGGACTACATCCAACTTCTACAAAACTCCCAACGCGAGTTCAGAGACTGCTGTGTTTTTGTTTTTGTGGAAACATGGCTGAACAACAGTGTACCGGACTATCCAGCTACCAGGCCTGCTAGCCCTCTGAGCAGATGTTGCTCTGTCGGGTAAGACTCGTGGAGGTGGGCTGTGTTAACACGGACACGGACTGGTGCAGAAATGGGGTGCTTTTATCCAACTACTGCTAACCGCTGTGGTAATTTGTGAGATGCCAACAACCGTTCTACATTCCACGCAAATTCACGGCTGAGTTTACAGCCCATCAAGCGCTAATGCTACCAATGCGTTAGCTGAACTTTACGGAGCCTATAATGCATGTGCACTAAATATTGTTTGTTGTTTTAATATAATGTCGTTTTTATATATTTTAAATGTGTAACACAATTTGAGCCACGGTGAAACGTTGTTTCGTGTATATGGTTGAAATGACAATAAAACACATTGGAGTTGACTTGACTGTCTCACTGTCTATTATGTCTGTAAACGGTAGGCGTGGCTTGAGAGTGGACTAGTAGGGAAGCAAAGCAAGTGCATTCTGGGAGCTGTTGTCTTTCATCCACATGAGCCACAAATAAATTTTCTGGCTTTTTTCGGTTTAAAAGGCACCAACTTCTAAAAAAATGACCCAATTTAATACATATTCATCTTTCCAGTGGTGAAATATCCCTTTAAGTCATTTGATCCATTGTTAATATATAAAGATTACTGTAGCTTTAAAGGTGATGTATACTGCAGAGTATTGTTGTACAGTATGTCACACATTACAGTACACACACAAAACATATTCACCTTCACTCCCTTTGTCAGGAGTGAGGAACAAAACAGTTAGTCTGCCTCTAAAGTAATTTTCTGCTCTCTCCTTTTCCTTTAAGTACCATTGTTTTGTTCCACAGAAAATCAGTTTTTTTTCCTTGCTGGTCCCCTTGGGCAAAGTCAGTATCATCCTCTATCTGAAGCTTTGACTCAAATCTCCTGATGCAGTCATATTCTTTGCAGCAGCCTGCCTTTCCTTTTGGGAGCAGGTGGAATTTAAAAACATAATGTCCTCTTCCCCTCGACATTCTGAAAGAAATCTGTAGGTCTGAAACACACAGGTGCTACAGTATAGCTGGTAGATTACAATAAGAGCATACAGCATACCTGCCAACATTTGGTTTTCAAAATCCGGGAGATTTGTGCGGGGGAATGGCGGCGCGACCGGGGGTTCTGTCTCTGTCTGTTCTTTCATGATGAAGGATGAAATCGCCCGTGTGCCCTTATGTGCTTCTTCTGCGCGATGGTGCCGCTGTGTTTTAATGTGCTGGGTAATGTCATATTCCCCGCCGTGCGCTACATTAAAATCAATGCGACACACCTTACAAAAAGCGTGGAGGTTGTCGATATGACTAGGTAGATGCATGTAAATTGTTGCGCCCAACACTGTTGAAATTTACAGCTATACTTTGATTTATTTTCGGGAGGGTTAGGGTTAGTTTTCCGATTTTTCCTCTGCATACTTTAAAACTCTTTTAGTTTTGTTGTTGAAATGTCTGTCACTAGCACCAGAGCCCGCTCTCTGCTAGCACTAAATGAGACCTGTGTTACATCCAATGTAGCTACTGCCATCTATGGACCTTTTTCACAGCAGACATTTTGACTTGTCATAGTAGGAAAAGCACAGATGAAATTGATAACCTTAACGATGGCTCAATTCCATCAACTGTCCCAGTGAGCAATTTCAGTGAGTCAGCGTGCACAATGCAAGGGCCTCTCCTAAGTGGAATGCAGCCATCATTAATGGTTTTGAATACACCTGTGCTTTTCCTACTATGACATGTCAACATGTCTGCCGTGAAAAAGGTCTATTGGCACCTGTACGTTACTACAAACTACACTTGGCTGAGTAACACATACAGCTGCATTGACTAAAATACCAGTAGGACAATAATACTTTACATGAGTACCATAACCAGAAAAACAAAGTGTGGAAAAAAGCATGAATGTATTGTTGAATCTGAAAAAATTAAATTGGTAGAAATGTACATTTCGATGAACTTGAATTTTATTTTTACTTATTATATGAAAGGCACTTAGGCGATTATCCACACTAATTTTTCGGCCTTTATTAATCCGTGTTGACCACACCCCCGGCCACTATCAGAGGCCCGGCTTTTTTTTTTTTTTTCACCTTTATTTATCCAGGTTAGTCGATTGAGAACAAATTCTCATTTGCAACGACGACCTGTCACATTCACACAATTACACATTCATACCTGGAAGCTGTCCGGTACAACCACAGTCTGATCTGCTGGCCACTGAGCAGCTCCACTGGAACGGTTGGGGTTAAGGGCTTTGCTCAAGGGCACCTCAGTGGTGGTAATTGAGGGATGGACAAGCGCTACTCTTTCACTTTCCCCACCCAGATTGCAGGGATGGACTGGGGCTAAAAAACAGCCCTGGACTTTCTCCCAAATAGGCCCATCATCTGGCCATTTGCCCCTAACCGTGCGCGACACTAGCCAGGAAGTCCTGATACTATGCCACAATACTGTAGCCTATCAGCCTATCAGTAGCCTATGTTAGCACGTTTAGAGTGGTACCAATAAATGCCTGATGTTTTCCCGTTTAATTCAATACCATAATCTTCATCCTAGCACCAAAAGTGAGCTCACTACAACCTCTCATATACAACCAAGTGAAATCACGGTCAACCCGCGATTAATTACTAACGTGTTTAATGTTTAAAATTAACCTAACAGAAATTATTAAACACGTTAAATTTGACAGCACTAAATGGCACAATAATTTTCATAATCATGATGCACACCCATGTTGATAGTTGACTATGCAATTCGCTAAGATAGGGATAAAGGCAGCCTATTATAATGTGCCCTGCTCCTGGCACTCAGTACCTTTAGCTGATGTGAAATTAACTCTGCTGTCTGTCCCTCATCATGACCAGGCTGTGGATTGGTGATAGCCAGACTAGTAGGCCTACTCTTCTTCCTCAGTTTCTTTTACACGTAGCATATACAGTAAGTGTTCGTATTAGCGCCCCCTGCTGTTGGCTGTTAATATCGCTTTATTCGACTTTTTTGTGCCGACAACTGTCAGTTGGACGGCCGTTCTGGACTTTTCCCGAGCGCACAGATTGTAAGTCCGTCCCTGCCAGATTGTATCCTGTTGGTCTGGGGATTGAACCGACGACCTCGCGGTCACAAGCTCGCTTCTTTAACCTCTTTTACACTCACTCTATGTTATGTTACACACTTTCAATGGCAATCACATCCTAGCCACGCCCTAAACTGCGACCGTTTCACCGTAACCCTGTGTTTTAAACTGCAAACCTTTCACAACGTTAAATAGAACGACCATATGGGGTATTTTTGGGGAGTCATTGGTCATTTAGGTATGAGTTGTTGGAAAAAGACAGATTTTTGCATCAGCACTAACCTACTGCATAAGAGCCTTGAGGAATGTCAGACCATCTATTGTGTTAATGTATTTTTTCAAGACATGAAAAACTAAAAGCGCTATGCAAATGAGACGAAAAAGATAAAGGTGGTAACCATAGTCTTAACATCAAAGAGTGAAGGAATAAAACAGTGCAAATTAACTTTATTGCTTATCCCTGTGCCTTTTGAAATGGCTGTGATTAGTCCTGGTATATTGTATGGTTTTATACAGACAAGTGTTGCTATTATTGATTTCCTGCCTCTCTTTGCCAGCTTCTCTCTGGAATTTGATTGAAGTGCTATGCTCTTATCGGTCACCTTGGATGGCATTGAGATTAAGCAAACATTTCTAAAACACTGTGTGTGTGTGCGTCTGTGTGTGCATGGATGTGTGTGTCCTAATTCACATGCCATACAGGGTGTTCCTACAGCATGTGACTGTGTGTATCGGTTTGTGCAAATGAGTCTGTCCAAGTAGGCTACCTGTTTGAGCAGATGCATGTGGATATCTTTGTGTGAGTGTGTGTTTGTGTGCTACAGTTTGATGGGGAAACTTCACATTTTATTCATTCAACAATTAACACCCTTTTTCGGAAATAACTTTCAATTTCTTATTTGCCAAATTATTAAACAGTTAGAAATTGTGAGAGACAAATTTAAAATTCCATGGAAATTGCCATGGTAACCATGTATGTAATCTAGGCATTTTGTGAGAGATAATGTCATGTAGCACATGTATTCAGACGTCATATGGACAAACACAATTTATTTGTGTGTTTCAGCCTGAATTAAAAATGGATTAAACCTGGGATTTTTATGTAAATGTTTTTTTACCAAGTCTCCAATGAATAAAAAGAAACAGATTACATATTTTTGATTGGTCTGTATCAGTGTGCCACATTCATTTTGGGGCCACTCAGGCTGTGTAACCTCCTTCCTCTGAAGTTGTTCCAGTGTTTGGCTTTGTTCTCAGTGTCACTGTCTGTTGGAATAGAAGAGACAACGAGAGACAACCTAGTTTGGCACCCTAGATTTGCCCGCATTTACTGAAACTCAATCCATGTTCCTTCTGTCCTTAAAAACCAAACAAATTATAATACTAATACTACTAATGCTATACTAAAATAGTGCTTATATAGTTTAGTGACATACATTGTTTTTTTATTATTCAACCTTCAAAACCATAAATAAAAATAAAGAAATAATGATTTACTCAAAAAATAGAAGACGTAGAGTACAAATCTGGCACGTAACCATGGTCTGAGGCTGATGCGATATACATCTATTCTAAATGCATTGCCAACAATCCAAAACAAAAATGATACATATGAAGCAACTGCCGATGCAATATGATCCGATTCACCTCTGTGATAGTCTATATCCACAACCTTCTACTTCTGGGATTGGTCCGTTGCCGCCGGAAATTCCGCCGGATGTCACTCTTTACGGCAGGATGTCCGTTACCTTCCACTTTCTTTGTATTGTAATTTTAAACTAAAATAAACTGTTTAACTGCTCCTCAGATCTCTGCAGGGTAAATCCAGACAGCTAGCTAGACTATCTGTCCAATCTGGGTTTCTGTTGCACAACTAAAACAACTTTTGAATGTAGACAAGTTCCTTCCTGAGGCTATTTTGCAGTAGCATCGGCTTGAATAAAAGCCAACAATGTACCTTTTCAAATGATAATACATTGAAAATTGTAGTAAAACAACAATTAATGTCCTTACAGCAAGCCTAAATGAAGTTATGCAGCAGCATAATGTCTAGTTTCTGGGCTGGGTAGGTTCCTTTACGAGCTGATCCCAGTGACACACTGCCACTCAACATACAGATACCTTTTCAAAAATGTTAACTATAGATCTTGTCTAAGTAAATCTTTTATTTCACATAATGAATGTTTCCACAGAATTTGTTTCCTGAAGAAGTCTTCCTTTTACTAGTAAAAGTGAACGAGCAATGCATTTTCATAGATTCTTTAGAAGATTTCACTTCTGTCCAATCGTTCAGTCAAGCAACTGGACAAAATACAAAGCAAATGCATTTGTAACATCTAGGATTAAGTGAAGATATTTCCTGAATGTTAGAGCAAAAGCCTTAACAATTGATTAGGGAAGCTACTGTATGTCTGTACTATTCTTGTCCATACTGCACTCTGTCAAGACTTGGCAATATCCTAATGCATCAGTAAGGGCAGGGCTGGACTAGGGTAAAAAAATCAACCCTGGACTTTTGACACCCAGACCAGCCCACAACAAAAGGGCGGACATCAACCGTCCTTGCACTACCCTTCAACACATGTACATACCAGCAGTTTTCAACATTTGCACCATTTGCCAGCCAAATGCTGGTAAAGTTGGCAAGTGGCTGATAGATTTGCTTGCCTCACCAGCCAAAATGTTTTAAGATTTACTAGTATTTTGACTGGGGGACAAAAAGTAAATTTTGAATCCTGCATACTAGCCCTTAATACTGCCACTAGGCTGAGTGCTAAGTAAGAGAGTATGATAGTGTACTCACTGAGTCAAAAAGGCTGGCTGGCTCCTGATGGCAAGATGGATAAAGGTTGAGGGTGGAGCATAGCTGTCTTCAAAATGTATTGTATAGTAAACAAGTGACAAGTCTGTAAATTAAGCTATGGCTGCATTTTGTACACAGTATGCAGCTTATATTATTGTGAAATGTGGATAAATCAGAAAGCTTTAGTATTAAATTTGCAAGTGTCTTAGCTTGCTAATACATAACTAACAGCTAACTTGTCCTCACTGGTAGACATAGGGTGCTAAAATAATCATTTGACATGCTCAAATCTCGTGCTTTTAGCTAAATAAACAGGCACTTTGTGGAGTTGTTTCGCTGCCGGTGGGGGCGGGACTTAAATGCTCTCTCTCTCTCTCTCTCTCTCTCTCTCTCTCTCTCTCTCTCTGGTTGGATGGAAGTGGGCCATAGTAGGATGTGATTGGCCGGTGTTCAGATGAGAAACAAACCAGTGGGCCAATCATGTGATCCCTCTCCTCTGTGGGCCGGTCAGTCAAAGACCAAGGATGTGAATGGCCATTGTTCATATGAAAGACACACAAGTGGGCCAATCATGTGATCTCCCTTCTCTCTATGGGCCAATCCAATTCAGCCTTCTACATTCTTTCCATAGCTCTGTATAACATAATTGACAACACTTTTCCATTGTACAAGGCTCACACAGTGTACACGTGGATGATTAAGAATTTTTTTTCAATGTACCATTTCCGTTTAGACTCTGTTATTCAAGACCAGAGACCAGAGATCCAAAAGTACTCAAACAAAAAGTCAGCTTGTGTTACACATCAGCACTATCCACTAAAAAGTGTTTGCAGACGTGCTGCAAAAGCAGCAGACCTCCTCCCCCCCCCCTCTCTTTGTCCATCTCTAATCTGTTTGTTCCTTTCGTTCTTTTTTTTTTTCTGTGTCTAAACCTGTACCCTTTGTACTTGGATAACAATGCAAAGGCAAATATATCTCCACGTGGCTGACATTATTTCTATGTCCTCCTTTCGCTCTCTTAATAAGCTGTTTATACTGTTGTTTCCTTGTGTATGGTATAGTCTTTGACAGGGTCGAGCCTTTGTAGTTAGATAATGTGAGCTCCTGTAACACGTAGGCTTTCCGACAACATAAAAGCGTTAAGTTGTTCTGTGTGTGAAAGGTTTTCCATGTTGCTCAGTGTAGGATGGCCCTTATTTATAATCACACCCAGAGATTACACATTACGCTGCTCGGAGATGAAAAAAAAATCTACATCACAGGGAGAGAGAAACCTTGTTTTCCCCACTGACCTGACTTATTTTCTATATTTTTTTTTTTTTTTACATCAGCTTTTGAAAGGAATGTAAAGGGCATGGGACGCTGGAATATGTACAGCATGTTATTATATAGCGTGGGTACATTTAGGTCAAATAAAACTCAAAACAAAATGACAAATTGCGGGTATGAATTTTTGATGTGTCAAGAGACCTTGTGTATCTTACATGCTTCGGCCTTAACCAAAGACTTTGATTATGTTCTTACTTACCGAGAGAAGCTGAGAAACAGAAGCTGTAATCTTTAGAAAACAAAACGAGTGCTAGATTATGTGCTTTAATGTCAATTTCCATTCTGCATATGCATGGAAAAGAACATAATTGCTATAATTTAAGATTAGTTAATTGGCCAAAAGTCCCCGAAATTAAGTACCTGTATTTAAATCAGACAGAATAAGCCTTCGTGACGAAAAGAGAGCTGAGCTGGAAGGCAAGGCTCTCGATATACCGGTCAATTTTCCTATGGTCATGGAGGCTGGGTCATGACCGAAAGAACGAGATCCAGGGTACAAGCGGCCAAAGTGGGTTTTCTCAGGAGGGTCTCCCTTAGAGATAGGGTGAGAAGCTCAGTCATCCGTGAGGAACTCTGAGTAGAGCCACTGCTCCTTTGCGTCAAAAGGAGGCAGTTGAGGTGGTTTGGGCATCTGGTAAGGACTGTAGGGAGGTGTTCCAGGCACGTCCAGCTGGGAGGAGGACTTGGGGAAGAGCAACGACTAGGTGGAGAAATTATATCCATGATACATAGCTATGGAACGAATGTTTTGCATCCAAACAAATCTCATCATCGTAGAGCGTTATATTGATTTTCTCAGTCAGAGCTGGTTAATGTGTCTCAGAAAAAGGGATGTTTGGGGTCCCCTGCTGGAGCTGGAGCTGCTGCCCCTGCGACCCAACCTCGGTAAAGGTAACAGGTGTTTAAAATATGATTGTTTGAAAGATATATGTGATACCTTTGATCATCTAGTGTTGCTATTTGTTACATCATTGATTTTGTAACCTTGTGCTATAGGGAGCCAAATTCCTGACATCACATCTGGGGTAGCATCTGTTCCATTAGCTTTTATTGCTCAATGCAATCTCTCATTCAACATTTCTTTTCATCAGTCTTCAAGTAAAAGACTGATGCATGTTCCTGGTCCAATAGTCTAGTCTTATATGATATGCAATTCTGCAACTGCAACCACTATAGAGGTCTATGTCTGGATATATTTCCCAAACTATAAGAACCAGTTTTTCCCTCGTCAATTTATTTAGCCCCCTTCCAGACAAGCTACAATGACATGATACCAATACCTTCAGTCCGATATGGTCTCTGGCTTTTGTTTGATAATTAGTGTCGGCGAAATCTGCATATTTCCTATCTGTTGGTAGTGGAGTTAGCACCCATTAGCTTGGAGGGCTAACTTCGCTTGTTTACTATATTAGGTGAACGTCGCTGTCACCCTGATTGTCTCACCGAATCCCGTTTAATAAAGCATTGCTTGATAGTCTATATTAAAAAAAAACTGGAAATAGTTGTATGTTCCTATTGAACAGCCCTATCAAAAATGCATTAAGCAAGCCACACAACATACTGTTGAGGAAGGCTTTGTTCCAAGGCTGTCTATTTATTTATTAGCATAGTTACAAATACCAATGGAATTTTGAATGTTTTCATACTTCTGGAACAGAACCCAGAAGTTCAGATATTACGTTTGCTCTCTATCAAACCATCGTTTGCACAATAAACACAATTGCGCAAACAGACACATGTGCACTTGAAAACATGCTAAACTGATATACAAGGTTAATGTAAATTAAGTTGAAATATTTTCCTCCAAAATGAGTTTAGCCTGAACACACCATTGACATTAGACTGTTAGCAGTATGCCAAAGGTGAGAAAATTAAAATAAAGCTAACTATGCTAACCTTAAATTATATGAGGCAGTTTTGTGACAGAGGCTGCAAAAGTTGGCATTACATATGTATATATGTAAGTCTCTGTGGTGACATTGACGCCCCAGCATAACTTTCATCACTGATCCCTGCATGCTAATACAGTGTTTGACAGGATTGCCTCATCAAAAAAACACATTTCATACATACACATTTGCACTATGACATCAGTCAGTAATACTAATATATGGTCTGTAATAAGATTTCCGTCACATATCTGGCTAAGGCGCGGTGCTAAATGTATGAAACTGTGATGTGGTGCCTACATGTCAGCTGTCAGTCATCAGCGCCTGTATGTGCAGGTGTATGGAGGCCATGGTATTTCAAATGATTTTGCTTGCTAGGCTCAGTCAATGTAGAGTTACATACAGGGGAATGAAAAAGGGAACTTGAGAGAGTGAGGAATCCCATTTACATTGTGGTGACCCCATTAACCTCCACTAATAACATGAACCATGGGGATTCATTAAGTTAATATCATTCACTATAATATCAAACAGTAGGGCAGATTCACATGGTATTAGCAATCTTATATAAGAATAAAAGGAGCATGACCAACACCCTAAATATGAAATAGGATGATCTCAATATTTATAATTTCACAAGCTATCATATATGCCTTTTGAAGTGATACATGATGAATTATCTTTGCCTGCGGCATTTTGTAACAGTATTTAGCTAATGATAGCTGATGTGTATGAAGACATTATCATTACATTACATTTGCAGCATTTAAATGATGCTTTTATCCACAGCTACTTACCCCGAGTGCAACAGTAGATTAAGCTGCATTTTTTTGATCGTCAGCATTACAAACAACTAAATAGACGATCAGGGCTTCACACTGCTGTAAATGGAATACTCATATAAAAACAACATGCTAGGAAAGGTGATTGAATAATAAATTAAAGAAAGAGTCCCAGTGGGATTACCGTTTTATAGAGAGCAAGTTGAATCAGCTGAGAGACTAAATAAGCCCTTAGAACGAGCAAAAATCTGGTTATTCTGGAAGTGCCTCCAATTTAGGGGAAAGTTGTGGGGGCGGTTCGGGTTCAGACCCTGGCTGAATTCATGTTGCTACATTGGCTAACTGAAGCTCCATGTCCCGTCGTTTAGTTCTCGTAAATGTTACTGTATGTATAAACCACCCGATTACATATTTAGGGTGCTGGTCATGCTCCTTTTATTCTTAAATAAGATTGCTAATATCATGTGAATCTGTCCTACTAAATATTCAAAATATTTAGTTGTTTGTAATGAAAAAATGCAGCTTAATCTACTGATGCATGTAGCTGTGGATAAAAGCATCTTTTAAATGTTGCAAATGTAATGTAATGATAATGTCTTCATACACATCAACTATCATTAGCTAAATACTGTTAGAAAATGCTAACCTGACTCCGCCAGATGGATTGCTTCGCATTTGCTCGACATATCCATCTGGGAACTTTCCGTTGGAGAACTTTTGGGAAGGGGGGGAAATACTGGTTAGCTGATTGGATGAACCATCTGTCTATCACCTATGTTGGTGATAGACGGGCCAAATCAACCAATCAGATCCACGAAGCGTATGAAAATACAACCACAAGCCCGCCCCTGCTGCTGCAGGCAAAGCATAGCTCATTAGCTCAGAATGCAAGCAACATGTCGGTAAAGGATATTTGCCGTTTGTGTAACGAGAATTTAGGAATAAAAGGCACCGTTTCAGGTTCCCGGACCATATTCCAAAAGAAGGATCCAAGAGAAAAAAAGCATTAGCGAGCAGCTAACAGAATTAGGGCTACCGCTGTCTAAAAATACTGGTTAGCTGATTGGATAAACCATCTGTCTACCACCACCTAACCCACCTCAAAACCAATGCTGATTGGCCCGGTCGTTTGGCTAACGGCTCCAAATTTTCTCTATCTCAAGATGCCAGACTGATCTGCGAGTGGAAAACTGGAGCTCGCGAGATCAGGACGGTCTCAAAATGCAGCAGGCAAAGATAATTCATCATGTATCACTTCAAAAGGCATCTATGAAAGCTTGTGAAATTATACATATTCAAATCATCCTAATACATACATAGGGTGTTGGACATGCTCCTTTTAGTCTTATATGAGATTGTTAATACAATGTGAATCTGCCCTACTGTTTGATATTATAGCAAATTATATTAACTTAATGAATCCCCATAGTTCATGTTATTAGTGGAGGTTAATGGGGTCACCACAATATACAGTATATATATGGGAAAGGACAAAGGAGCACTAGAAGTACTGTAAGTGGATTGTGGATTGTGTGATATTTCCCTCCAGGTTAAGTGGAGGTGAAAACAGTTCTGTTTAACAGAGGCTTTCCAGCTGTCACACAGGCAGACTATGTGTATGTGTGTGAGAGAGACAGAGTGTGTGTGCAGTTAGACAGAGAGGTTGATGAGGGTCTAAAGGTCATTGTAAAAGTCTGGCCTTCAGCCTGAATGATGCTGCTGGCATTTACACAGAGATAGACACACACACACACACACACACACACACACACACACAGCAATTGAAACAATTCTTCAGTAGAGGAGATAAACAGTGAACGGCCAGGAACGAAAGGTAAAGGATTATAGCCTATATTTGGATCAAAGTAGTGTGATTACAACAAAGTGTGTTGATGTTACAGCTTCTGTCTACACCAGGGAAAAGAGACAGATATAAAGGCATAAAGTGAAAGACAGATATAGACCTGACGGATTCACCAGCCCTTTCCCAGAGCTGTGCTGTTTCAAAGGGGCCTATTGTATTCACCATCTGTACATTATTTATACCTTGTCAGCGATGACAGCAGCAATCATGTCTCTCTGACGACCCTGTGGAAGTAGCACCCACGTCAACACGTTTATTTAGACCGTGGAAACCATCACTATGTAAGACAATAGATGTTCTATTTATGGATTTAATTGTTTCCAGTTGTTTCTAAGTGAGCATCAGCTATACAACAGCACTGTTCGAGTTGCAAGGCATTCAATGTCTTACTCAGGTAGTCAACAGAGCAGTTGAACTTACAACATATCTTTCATTTTTCTTCCAAGATATCGGATTTACTGCAGGCAGCTAGTACACAAATGTAGTGTTGGTACAGTACTCAGAAACTTTAATTAAAGCTGCAGTAGGTATATATATATATTATCTCAATTCAGGTCTATTCTGCAATTCTTGCAAAAGCATTTATTATGACAGAATACTATCTTAAATGTAAATGAAAGAAAAAGCTAAAATGTTTATTTCAATTAAAGATGTTCTGTTTTGCAAAAATTGACAAAAATTATAATGGGAATTGGCTTTCAATCAATCTTTTAGTGTCAACTTTAGGGTCAACTTTTATTGCATACTAAAATGAACAGTGTCACAGTGGTGGTCATTTATCCTACTGATAGGTTGATGAATGTCGGGAAGGCCTTGTCTAATAGACCTTTTTCACGGCAGACATGTTGACATGTCATAGCAGGAAAAACACAGGGGTATTCAAAACCATTAATGATGGCTGCATTCCACTTAGGAGAGGCCCTGTTATTGTGCACGCTGACTCACTGAAATATATATATATATATATATATATATATATATATATATAATGAAGTTGCTGTGTGAATTATATCATATGGTTGATTGGCGGTGCCACCCCTTGCTTATAAGAGTCAATTTATTGACTTTGTCCACAGTCATTGTACTAACATCTTATGGACACTCACACATGCATACTCACACACACACACACACAGAACGTGAGAAAAAACATGTTATCTGTGATCTCGCAGCTGTTGAGCTGTGAAACAGATTGTTGGTGTTTGCAGTTATTTATAAGCTAAACATATTGATACTACTCTGGTAAGTGTGGTGAACAAATTAATGTCTAAAAAACAAATCAGTTCACTTAAGTTTTGCCCTTATAGGTGTTATTCAGATCTCTGAATGTGATGTTTCACTACAATTGATCACAACTGCATGTTAGCACAGCCTCACAGAGCCACTAGCATGGCTTTAGACTCTTAGGGCCAGATGTACGTACATTTGAGAATGTAGCGTTATCAGCGCCATGGCCAACCCGCAGAAAGCGCACGCTGTGATACTTCAGCTCACGTCGTATTTACCAAACCTGCAGTTCATCGGTTAATCGGCGCCTTTCTCCGCCCACTATACCATAAATTGCGCATCTTTCTATCATGGATCAGCCACCAAGTCAGTCAAAACAGCGAAAACAAAGATTTAGCGATGACGAAGTTGATCTGCTTGTTTATGATGTAACAGCTTGATGCGCGTTATTTCGGCTTTAGTGGTGGGGAAATGTATGTATTGACTAGTGTGCTGTAGCAAACCGTTAAGTACTGCAAACTACTTAAGCGCTATGATACGAGTGCAGACTGTGATATTCCCACTGCTGATGCTATGACTGTTTGAAATTAACCTGATGCCAATATTTGTAATGTAGCGAGGAGCTTAACAACTGCTGGAATGGAATGTAAAAGCTGAGTAGGAGATTCTATGTCATCTTTGATTTCTTCCAGTAGCCTAACTGTAATATTGCATGGCTGCTTAATCTGTAACGCTTAATGATTTTGTGTTCACTCAACTGAAAAAGTGTGAGCAAAAATCCTTTCAGCTCGTCTCCTTGGCCTATGTCTTCGTCTTGCTTGGATTGCTGCTGCCATTTCACCAGCAGGCATATGCGGGGAAAATCCGCAAAATAGAGGCGCGCGTTTTTTGTACATATCGCGGAATACATAATTAGGTGCACTTTACGCTTCTCCTGCCATCTCTTTATGGGAAACTCCCGCTTTCCCCTTCACCCTCCCATGAATGCATTTGCATGACACAGAAAAGCGCAATTTGCCATTTTCAGTCCCCGCAAAAGGCAGTCTGCGCTTTTACCTCAGTGCGGCCTGTTTGTACATACCTCGCCATGCTTTTACGCACACGTTGCGAAACAAATACGCCTGAAGTGGGCGCAAAAGCGTTAGTACATCTGACCCTTAGTCTTGCTCTGTTGCTTTCTATTTATTATCTCTAGCATGGTTTTGTAGAGTTGCTTTGCTTTTTGTTTCCTGTCAATCCAGAGACATGGCTGATCCTTTACAGAATGTTTCTATGTCCTTGAACTGAGCAACAATTCTGTTGAGCCTTTTTTGTGAATCCCAACCCCACCCCGCTGACTTCACCTTCACTGCCACACAGAAAATAGCAGTGACACATCCTATTTCTCCTGTGCTGTGTTGTGTTAGTTTGTGCAGAGCTACACATCTAACCCCTTCTCCCTGATGATCGAGTCACTTGAGAAGTCCTTGTCTCTGAACTTCAGTCAAAGATGGTTTTACTTGTGACTGAAATTGTTTTTGAGTTTTGTTTTCCACATTTTAACTGTATGACATAGTCACTGTGGTCCAACCGTGTCGTATTGTGTCTCTATTACATTGTCCCCATTCATAAGGTTCAGGCAAAACTCTTAAAATCGACTATGATGTGTTTTATAGCAATTCTAGGAAATGATCTATTCATTTTTGGTATATTTTCTTCATCTTTTACAACTTGACTGAATGTTAAATTGTTTAATCTGACCGAACACAAATGGTATAGTAGATTTTTTTATTATTATTCACCATCAACCTTAAGGCCTATAAACTTTCATTTTTACTAACATCTGTTCATTACTTGCTCTCTTTTGGTAAGGAGCTTTCATTTCATGAAGCTGATCTATTTGACATTTTTAGAGTGAGACAGATGGAGAGAGAAATAAATGGAGACAGTGAAAAGACAAACAGGAAAAGAAAGAAAATAAAAATGTGTGAAAGAAATATTTAATGACCTTATTAATCTATATGAATATGGAACATACAGTTTTTAAAGATGAATGCATTAAATGTTGACTGCAGTGTTAACAGTGTTACATTCCATTATCTCTTTTTTAGCCTGTTGTGTCAAAGAGTTAAGAAAACTGATATGTTTTCCTTTTTTCATTAGCATTGCATAAACAAAACATTTTCAAGTCATCATTATTTTCTATCTTAATATTTACAAATGAGAAGCTTTAGTACAGTTTTTTTTTTTTCAGTTTCTCAGCTTCCAGCTGTTTTTGTATTTTTTTGTTCTTTCATTAGCCTGCTTTGACTCACTGTATTTAAAATAAATATATGAGATGAAAATCATTAAATTACTTTAAACATGTGATTGAGGCCTTGCTTTTGGGAAAAAAAATTTCACACCATCTATCTATCACTAGTGATAGTAGCATGCTAGACTTTCTGCGTCGTGGTCGTGAAGCGTCCCAGACGCTGATCTGTGATTATGTCACACTACAAGAGGTAAGGAAACACGTTTGTTGGTCCCGACCCTCATTATTGGGCATGATTTTGAACGTTTGTCTGCGACGTGTCTGTCGGGTCAGAATCGGGCTGAATTTGTGTAGAGGCTCCGACAGCTTTGGAATCACTAACCAATACAAGCAATCATTCCTAACACAGGCAATTAAACTTGTTAACACTTTATCACTGAGTGTTAGATAAGTCTCATACACATCACAATACTGCACTATAGTGCAACTTGCACAAACAAGTTTAGGTACATCTTTATAAACACTACATTGTTTTTCCCAATTTGTAAATACGTTTGTACATTTTTGAATATTTGTTCTTGTACTCTGTCCTATTTATTATTTCTTGTATATTCTGTATGTGTGCTGTGTGTCTGATATTTTGCTGCTGTAGCACTTCTATCAATCTAATTTAATATACAAGTAGCATCTTTAAAGCATAACTTTCTAAATGTATAAACCTATCTTTGACTTTATTTCTCGTATTTTCATCATATCAAGTCTGATACTCTTTGAGGCTCAGTTGGCTAAGGTGTAGTTTGAGCAAAGGCCATGATGGCTTTTATGTATCTAACCTGTTCCTGACTGAGGAAAGCAAAATCATCTCCGGGTTTTGTTAAATGGCAGATTTTCTATCAGATAAAGTAGAAAGCTAAATCCAAAAAATAAAAAATATTTTTGTGTGCCTAAACTGCAGCCCCCATCCTACTATCTATCTATCTATCTATCTATCTATCTATCTTCTTTTCTATTGTGTTTGCTGGCAGAGTTTCCACGGGGCCTTAAAAAATCTTAAATTCGTATTCGTAAAAAGTATTGTGTTCTTATTCTTAAATAATTTTAAACAGTTCCTTATTTCCCTACGTCCATGAAACGCTAACTCAATATTCTTGCTGTATTACGATTACAAATAAGACCAACGTGTAACTTATTTTGCAGCCAATCAGCTTTCGTGCTATTGGCGCGAGTCTCTTTCGCATTGTACCACAGACATAAAACAGATTTTATTCTTCAGCTCTGGGCAAGTGAACTGAAACTGAATTTCGGGCTTAGTTGATGTTGTAATAAAGGTCTTAAATTTCATCCATAAAGGTCTTAAAAAGTCTTAAATTTGACTTGGTGAAACCTGCTGAAACCCTGGCTGGATTTTAACTTCATCATCATCATCATCATCATCCTTACTAAACCAGCTGTTAAAACTCCACTACATCAGTGGTTTCGAGAAGTAAAGACACCCAAAGGGTCCTTGATTGAAAATGCAGGAGAAAATAATTTTAATCAGATATAATTCATTAGAAATGATCCCACTTGCACACAAATCAGCATTTTAATCAGCATTTCCACCCTCACTAACAGTTTGAAACAAATATCCAATAAAAAAAATGGAGTGCTCATGAGTGCCAAAATGGGACAGTCCATCCATCCATCTTCGTCCGCTTATCCAGTATCGGATCGCGGGGGGAGCAGCTCCAGCAGGGGACCCCAAACTTCCCTTTCCCGAGCAACATTAACCAGCTCCGACTGGGGGATCCCGAGGCGTTTAACCTTCTAGCTCAGCTCTCTTTTCGTCACAACGGTGCGATAGATTGAATGTAATACCGCACCCGCTGCGCCGATTCTCCAACCAATCTACCGCTCCATTGTCCCCTCACTTGCAAACAAAACCCCAAGGTACTTGAACTCCTTCACTTGGGGTAAGGACTCATTCCCTACCTGGAGTAGGCACTCCATCGGTTTCTTGCTGAGAACCATGGCCTCAGATTTAAAGGTGCTGATCCTCATCCCAACTGCTTCACACTCGGCGGCAAACCGATCTAGTGAGTGCTGAAGGTCACAGGCCGATGATGCCATCAGGAACACATAATCTGCAAAGAGCAGCGATGACATGCCCCAGCCTACCGCTGCAACCCCTCTCCACCCCGACTACGCCTTGATATCCTGTCCATAAATGTTACAAACAGGATTGGTGACAAAGCGCAGCCCTGGCGGAGGCCAACCCTCACCTGAAACGAGTCCGACTTACTGCCGAGAACCCGGACACAGCTCTCGCTTTGGTTGTACAGAGATTGGATGGCCCTGAGAAGAGACCCCCTCACCCCATACTCCTGCAGCACCTCCCACAGTATCTCCCGGGGGACCCGGTCATACGCCTTTTCCAGATCCACAAAACACATGTAGACCGGTTGGGCATACTCCCAAGCTCCCTCCAGGATCCTTGCGAGAGTAAAGATCTGGTCCATTGTTGCACGACCAGGACGGAATCCGCATTGTTCCTCCTCAACCCGAGGTTCGACTATCGGCCGAACCCTCCTTTCCAGCACCTTGGAGTAGACTTTACCAGGGAGGCTGAGAAGTGTGTTACCCCTGTAATTGGCACACATCCTCTGGTCCCCCTTTTTAAAAAGGGGAACCACCACCCCGGTCTGCCACTCCTTTGGCACCGTCCCAGACTTCCACGCAATGTTGAAGAGGCGTGTCAACCAGGACAGCCCCTCCACACCCAGAGCCTTGAGCATTTCTGGATGGATCTCATCAATCCCTGGGGCTTTGCCACTGTGGAGTTGTTTCACTACATCAGTGACCTCCGCCTGGGAAATTGACAATGATCCCCCATCATCCTCCAGCTCTGCCTCTAACATAGAGGGCGTATTAGTCGGATTCAGGAGTTCCTCAAAGTGCTCCTTCCACCGCCCTATTACCTCCTCAGTTGAGGTCAACAGTGTCCCATCCTTACTGTACACAGCTTGGATGGTTCCCCGCTTCCCCCTCCTGAGGTGGCGAACAGTTTTCCAGAAGCACCTTGGTGCCGACCGAAAGTCCTTCTCCATGTCTTCTCCAAACTTCTCCCACACCTGCTGCTTTGCTTCTTTCACGGCAGAGGCTGCAGCCCTTCGGGCCCTTCGGTACCCTGCAACCGCCTCCGGAGTCCTCTGGGATAACATATCCCGGAAAGACTCCTTCTTCAGTCGGACGGCTTCCCTGACCACCGTTGTTCACCACGGTGTTCGTGGGTTACCGCCCCTTGAGGCACCTAAGACCCTAAGACCACAGCTCCTCGCCGCAGTTTCAGCAAGGGAAACTTTGAACATTGTCCACTCGGGTTCAATGCCCCCAGCCTCCACAGGGATGCACGAAAAGCTCCGCTGGAGGTGTGAGTTGAAAGTCTGTCGGACAGGGGCCTCCTCCAGACGTTCCCAATTTACCCGCACTACCCATTTGGGCTTACCAGGTCTGTCCAGAGTCTTCCCCCACCCCCTGACCCAACTCACCACCAGATGGTGATCAGTTGACAGCTCCGCCCCTCTCTTCACCCAAGTGTCCAAAACACACGGCTTCAGATCAGATGAAACGATTATAAAATCGATCATTGACCTTTGGCCTAGGGTGCTCTGGTACCAAGTACACTTATGAGCATCCCTATGTTCGAACATGGTGTTTGTTATAGACAATCCATGACACAGAAGTCCAACAACAAACAACCACTCTGGTTTAGATCAGGGAGGCCGTTCCTCCCAATCACGCATCTCCATGTATCTCCATCATTGCCCACGTGCGCGTTGAAGTCCCCCAGCAGAACAATGGAGTCCCCCACTGGAGCCCCATGCAGGACTCCAGTCAAGGTCTCCAAGAAGGCCGAATACTCCGGACTCCTGTTTGGTGCATATGCACAAACAACAGTCAGAGTTTTCCCCCCCACAACCCGCAGGCGTAGGGAGGCGACCCTCTCGTCCACCGGGGTAAACTCCAACGTAGCGGCGCTCAGTCGGGGGCTTGTGAGTATCCCCAAACCCGCCCGGCGCCTCACACCCTGGGCAACTCCGGAGAAGAAAAGAGTCCAACCCCTATCCAGGAGTATGGTTCCAGAACTGAGACTATGCGTAGAGGTAAGCCCTACCAGATCTAACCGGTAGCGCTCCACCTCCCGCACCAGTTCGGCTCCTTCCCCCACAGAGAAGTGACGTTCCACGTCCCCAGAGCCAGCGTCTGCTGCCCGGGTCTGGTCCGTCGAGGCCCCTGACCTTCACTGTCACCCGTGTGACAACGCACCCGACCCCAGCGGTTCCTCCCACAGGTGGTGGGCCCATGGGCTGGAGAGATGGGAGCCACGTAGCTTTTTTGGGCTGTGCCCGGCCGGGCTCCGTGGCAAACCCGGCCACCAGGCGCTCGCCGACGAGCCCGCCATCTGGGCCTGGCTCCAGACGGGGGCCCCGGGCTTCCTCCGGGCAGGGTCACTCCATCTCTACCTCGTTTATTCATTGGGGTTTTTGAACAAAATGGGACAGTGCTTTATCAAATAAGGGGTCTAATTAGTTTTGACAGCATTTTGGTCTCAGTGACAGGAACATGTTCGAGAACCTCTGCACAAAGGGACCTAAATTGGATTAGGTCTTACATTGTCATTTTAACAGTTAAATAACAGTATAATTTGATTTCATTCTTTTAAGAGTTCTATAAAAAATGTTATCTGATTATTCTCTCTGTTATCCTCCACTTGTCTCTCCTGCTCTCTGCTTCATTTCATCCATGATCTGCTTAGGTCAATAGAGAAGCAGTTTCGTACCAGTTCTCTATGCCAATACTCAATTGTACATCAAAAACCCTTCAAACGTTGATTGATGATATTGAAATCGGAAGGTTACGGGAGCATGTCTGAGAAATATGTAACAAAAACACACACACACACACACACACACACACACACACACACACACACACACACACACACACATATTCTAGTAACCCTTAGCAATCAACCAAGTTAAAGCCAACAATTTACAGCCATTCTCTTCATCTGCACAGCTCTTTTTCCTGTTAATTATTTAATGGCTGTTAGACTATTCTTTTCTTCCTTTGTTGTTTTTATATTTTTACTGTTCTTCTTTGCAGCCTTTTATCCTCTCACAAAGTTAGGACTCTTGAGAGATTGCTAGATGCTGTCTGTGTATAGCTTGTGTGACTGTGTGTGTGTGCATATTTGCATGCATACAAGAGATATTTATGTTTGGCTTTATTTGTTATATCGTCTTTTCTGGAGCAAACTTTATAGTACATTTTCTCTATTCAGTGTTGCAGGATGTTACAATTAGAATTGGGCATTTCAATGCAGACCTTTTCGGTGTGCTTTATACACAATAACTACACAATAAAAAACTTCCTACAACACTATACTACTATTTAAGATATTATCTATCTTCCTACACACACTCTTTTTCTGTGGGTACAGTAATTTCAATTCAATTAAATTTTATTTATAGTATCAAATCATAACAAAAGTTATCTCGAGACACTTTACAGATAGAGTAGGTCTAGACCACACTCTATAAATTCCAAAACCCCAACAATTACAGTAATTCCCTCAAGAGCAAGCATTAGCAGTGGCTATTGCGACAGTGGCAAGAAAAAACTCCCTTTTAGGAAGAAACCTCGGCAGACCCAGACTCTTGGTAGGCGGTGTCTGACGGGCCGGTTGGGGGCGTGATGAACAGTGGTGATAATAGTCACATTAGAAGTCACAGTGACTTCGAAGGTTATCGTGGAAGTTCATGTCATAGCAGGGCAGTAGTAGTATTAATCCAATTAACTTCAGTAGCTACATACCCAGTTTTAAATAGCTTCATTGATTTGATGTTTTTTTTCTTGTAAAACAAACACAGATATGTTTAAAACATGCCATGTCATTTCAACATGACAAATGCATTTCCTTGAAACAAAGATGATTTAAAAAAAAAACAATCAAACAAGTCAAATCTTAAATTTGACTTGGTGAAACCTGCTGAAACCCTGGCTGGATTTTAACTTCATCATCATCATCCTTACTAAACCAACTGTTCAAACTCCACTACATCAGTGGTTTTGGGGAGTAAAGACACCCAAAGGGTCCTTGATTGAAAATGCAGGAAAATTAAATTTTAGTTTTAGTCAGTTTTAAATAGCTTCATTGATTTGATGTTTTTTTTTTCTTGTAAACAAACACAGATATGTTTAAAACATGCCATGTCATTTCAACATGACGAATGCATTTCCTTGAAACAAAGATGATTTTAAAAATAACAGTAATTAGCCAAATCGTATAAACTGTTTAGTGTGTGCATGTCCCCTTGAGCAGCATGCTAGAGCACAAGAAACAAATAAAACAGTGACCTACTCATAACAAGATTGCCACATAGACTATAGACATAGAGAAAGACTACATGCTAGCAAGTGCCTTATGGCAAGGAAACAATCATTGGTGGGGCCTTTTCAGTCTGGACAAAAGTGGTGGACTGACCAACTAAAAGACTGACATTGTCATCACTAGAGCCACATTGCTAGCATGGCTAAACAAAGAAGAAGAAAAAATATATCAACTGAACACAATGTTTTACTACTAAACTTTTTTTCAATTTTCTGGGCCTTTTCTGACTACTAATTGCAAAATTAGTTCTAAAAGCACAACTACTAACTAGGGCTGCACGATATTTTGCTTCATTGTCTACATCGCGATGTGCGCCTGTGCGATAGTCACATCGCAGGACGTTGCAATGTTGACGCTAAAACTTTTTTTGCTGCTTGACAGAAAAGTAAACTTTCTCCGTTCTCCTTTTGCATGATTGTTAACGGCAGAGCATTCCCCTTCAAGACAGGCAACGTGTGTAGGTGACGTAACATTAATTAAGGGGTTTGTTATGGGAAGTGAGGCTCTCCGTGTGTAGAAAAGTACCGTAAGCGGCAGCTGCTGCAGACACAATGATGCACATGCTTTTCCATGGGTAGTAACAACCTGGTAGTAAAGCTACAGTAGTCAGTGTTTTATGTACGCTGCAAAGATAAACAAAATCACCTGATTAATGCAACGTTATCAAGACATCTCCTGGTAATTTTTCACTACAGAAAGCCGCTACCAGCCAGGCTAAAGCTAATATAGTTAGCCTAACGAAACAAGGCGTCTGTCCCATCTAACGTTACGGTTTGGAGCTGTGAAGCTGGAAATGTAACGCTAATCTACAACAGCAGTCTGTGTCTGATGTAGCGTAATTTACACTGATTTAAGTGTTCTTGGATACACAGTTTGTTGCTAGTGCTTGACATTCAGGCTCTGCATAAACAAACAAACAAGAAGGCCCCGCTAGTCGATCACAACATGAAATTTAGAGGAAGCAACATGCATACATTATTAATAACATTCACTTTACCCTTGATTGATAGTATTATATGGATGAATTATATGAATACAATGGTGTCATGTCAGTCAACCAGTGTATTTCTGCCTAATGTCCCTCTCCAAAATTATTCCAAAAGAGTAGTCACAGCGCTCACTTGCTTTGGTGTTTGTAAAAGGTTAAAGTTCAACAAAAAATGATTCACATTAGAAAAGTTCCTTTTTCATTTTTATTTTCTACGTAGATGCACTCCCCTACAAAATCACCCCAGTAGTTGAGAATGATTTATTACTTCCAAATAGAGCTATTTATGTCATCTTGTAAAAATTACAGTCATTTTTTTCCAATATCGTGCAGGCCTACTACTAACGGAGAGAAAAGGGACATCAAGCCCTGTACATTAGATGCATTAGTCGTGTCCCAAATTTATGCAGAAAATTAAAGGGCAATCTTTATTTTGTTTATCTGCATTATTGCAGAAATCTTTTCTTGTGACACTGCAATAGCATTGTGCGAGTTGGGGCTTTAGACTGCATTCATCTAGCAACCAAACAGAGAACAGTCTTGTGGAATGAGCATGCTGTATTAAAGGTAGCCTGTGGAGTTGTAATTGTGCATTCAGCATTTCTCGCCAATACACATCGAATGTTTCCTAAGTGTCTTACAAACGTTTCCTGCCTGAATGCTCAGTTTGTGCTATTGTCAAATCAATTCCAGTTTTATTATCTCAAGAAAGGCAATTCCTTTCACATAATCCGATTTGTGGTTTGTTCTCCCCTCTTTGTACGCATATTACAAAACTTAATCAGGCTGTGTTCCAACAGAAGTAGCAGACATAAAGGCCTCAGACGGCTGAGTTGCTGCTCTTATGTCCAATTGGGAAGCTCCGGGCCTCTGGGGTCACAATTTTAAAAGCTGGCTTGAAATCAGCTGACTTGAGATGATGCCACCAAACATCCCTCATCAAATCCTATTTTTTAACACAGTGGCTCCTGCAAAGCAGGGATCAGTGGTCTCCAAGGCTGATGACACTGAGCCTCCTCCGGGATTGATGGCCACGTCGGCTGCCACAGATAACTAGGAGGCAGCTGTGCAGTTCCTGTCCTCTAGCTTTATTGTCACCCCATACACCATGACATGCCCTTTGATTTTACAGGAAAGCATGGTGCCACAGCTCAGTCTTTTTCTGTCTTCATATTCTTCTGCTTCTGCTTTTCCGACCAAAGTTCCCAGGACTTTTAGTCCTAGGAACAACTTTTCAAAGAACTAAAAGTGTAGTGGCTTAAAATCCTTCCAGAGCCACTTACCAACAAAGGTCGATGATTTCAACGCACAAAACACCAAGTCCGAAACAAAAATCCATTTTAAGTCCATTTATTTTCATTTCAGGTACAGCGATGCAAAAACTGTGTATGTGTGTGTCTGTGGTTGAACTGGTATAGCTACCCCTGTCTCAAGCCAACCCCCTCCCTACAAGCGGACATAATAAATAGCAAGTAAGATACTGTGGGTTGAGCAGACTGATCTCATAAAGTGGCGTATGTATGACACAACAATTTGTATGCCATTTTGATGTGTTATCCAGAAGCATAATCGCTTTTTAGCGTATGTATTAACGCCGTTTGGCTACCATTAACCTACATTACATGTGAATTATCGCTGTAGCGAGTAATATGAAAGGACATAAGTCTGCTGATGGGTAAAACACAGGACTTTCACCCAGGAGAGCCGGGATTGTGTCTTGCGTGTGGCATTTATCAACCGTTTTTTAAATTTGTTTAATTTGGTTTTTTTAAGCCTTCCCCAATGTTTCTTTCCTAAACCCAACCGTTTGTTTTCCTAAGCGTGTGACGTTGGTTAACGTCGTGTTTCTGTCGTTATTTTCCGTGTTTTCGTCATTTTTTTTTCCCAATGTTCTTTTCCTAAACCCAACTTTTTTTTCTTTTATTTTACACACGGCGTAGGACGTTCTTGCGATAGCATGGCACATACTCACGATAACACGCCACGTGGATGTTTGTTTACATCTGCTGTATACAGCGTAGACATACACGTGGTTAGCTCACAATGCGTACAGATAACACGCCATTTGGCTTTAGGAAATTGGTGTGTATGTTGTCTGCGTGCCTGTTTCAGCTAAAAAAGAAACCTTAGGTTTGTGGTCACATTATTTTAGGTGCGCCACACATGCATGTGGTTTGTTCCCTGCTTTTGTGACTTCTTCTGCAGGATTGAAGATTTTGTGAAGTTTTTAGATTTAATTGGTTACTTAATGCCATTACGCTTTTTTAAGCTCAATCATAATAAAGCTCAAAATATATAAGCAACAAAAGCATTGATTGCTAGAACATTTAAAAGAAAGGAGATTTTGGCATTAGATGGTAATTTAACTTAAGCGCAACCTGAGTTACTCTGACATCTTCTAGTTAAGTGTACCAAGTCTCTTCCACCACTCCCAGCATCATTGTTGTGGATGTTGCTAGAGACTGAGGCTGCAAACTGCACTGCACACACTAGTGATTTGTGCTGTGGTTTACATTTAGACAAATAACGTTGGCACTGCATTAAGTCCATTTGAATTCTTAAGTTCCTGCTATGCAGCCTGAATAAACTGCTTCCATAACCTAAAAATAGGCTAAATCCCTTGTCGTCAGTGTATTGTATTTGGGGCTGTTTAACAAGTGCTCCCAAAAGGCCTTCCTCCCTCTCTCCACCCTTCTCTCTGTTCTCTTATCTCCTCCTCTCAGTCTCCTGCATTACACATTTTTTCTTCCCTCCCCCTCCTTTGTCCACTCCATCTCTCTTTTGTGCTGACTGCAATGCCGATCCCATGATGCATTTCCTTCATCTCCCCCTACATTCCTTCTGTAATATAAAGCCTTGTACAACGGCTATTGTAAAGGTGCTCCCTGTTGGCCCTCTACTTCCCACCCTAATTACCTCCTAACATCCCGTTCTACAATTCCCTCTCTTCTTCTCTCACTCCCTCTTTATCTTATCTTTTCACTCCACGTAACTCCCTCTTGCCCCCCACTGGCTATACCATCCCTCTCCCTCTCATTTTCTCTGTACTACACGCACACACACACACACACACACACACACACACATACCTAAAAGACAGATACAAACAGACATATAGAGTGGGAGAGCACATATATTGTTTTGTCACACTTCTGTGACACTCAAGATACATTTTTAATTGTGCATAATCACTTGCGCAAGTTTATGTATTTCTTATTATGGATTATGGTGTATCTAAACTGAAATGTAGAGGCATCTTACATTAATTAAACCTGATGTCCTCTTATCTGCCCAAAAACTCTGAGAAATATCATTATGACAAGAAAATGGAGGACACAGAGAAACAAAAGAGAGACAGAGAAAATATGTACTGTGTAACAGTTGTTTTTTATATTGGGGATTTAGCATAGTATGTGCTTTGTCTGTTATGGCATCAACAGAATATGAGGTTTTGTAAATATTCCTGTAGATGTGTGTCTCTCTATCTCTGTTCTGTCACTCACTGCATTTGTAATTGGTTACCATAAGGGCAACTATTTCCATTTACTGAGTCTATAATATTTCCAGATGGCCACATCCGAAATACAACGCTTCATAAACTACCCAGTGATTGTAAAGTTACTTATTCCAAAGATTTCTATCTTTGGCCTGTTTAAATTGCCAGACCTAGCTTTGATTTGTAATTTCAAAGTTATCTTGTGCATTGGCTAGCATATAAGTAGTGCTACAAGATTGTTTTCAACTGTGTTAAATCTTTCTATATCTTTTTTAATGTAAAAACATCTTGAGCGCCCCGCTTCCTTGCCTCACAGTAGTTTGGTCCACTGCGTGCTACACACAAAAGTATGTTCGTGGGAGTAGCGCTGTTAAAAGAGACGGCGCAGGGTGTGAGAGAACAAAGTTTGAATAACTCCAGTAAGTTGACAAGGCTATTTTATTCACTTTAAACATCGGATGAAGTGATTATTTTCTCTAACACAGATGATGCTGTATCATTAGTAAATAAGTCAAGCATTTTATATATTACATTTAATTTATGATATAAAAAAAAGTTTATTTGCAAAACAACATCTAAAAGAAAACACATAGGAATGTGTAAATTCTGCAATGTAACGCAAACCAACACAGCTGAGGCCACCTCAAATTTGTATCTGCACTAAGTAAGGAAGCATAAAGAAAGTTAAGTGTAAGTGATGCTAGCTAAGTGAGCTAGCTAAAGTTGTCAATCTGCCTCTGTACCAAAACGCTCCAGAAATCTCTTCACCCCTCACCCAAAGGAATTTAGCGAATATTAGCTACGTATTAGCTAGATTTGTACTGTATGTTTAAGTTGTTTGGTCTGGTCTTGGTCTTGTCTCGGTCTCTACCCCTCAAAATCTTGGTCTCTGTATTAATACCATCTGGTTTTGGTAATGTCTTGGTCTCAGTTTAGGTGGTCTTGACTACAACACTGGTAGCTTGTTTAGTAGCTTGCTGGATAGTTAGTTAGCTAGCTTGCTAATTCCAACCAACATGCTTTCACTGGTTACAGAAAATGAGCTAGCTGGCTAGTTATCTAGCTTGCTTAGTGGGGGTTCAGTTCTCAGTTCAGCATCATCTGTAGCCTATTAAAGAAAAGAATCACTTCATCATATTAAGTGATAATCGTTTGCCTTCTTACTGGAGTTCCACAACTACACATCCTCTACAACTGTACAATTTTGGCTGCATTATTTGTGTCCCCTTAAAAATTGCTCCTTATAAATCTCATGTGTATTGTCCCCCATAACTGTTAGATGAAATGTACGCCCATGCTACCAACAGGGACACCAGATAAGAACATTCACAGTTGGAAGACAATGACAAACAACCATTTTGCTGTTAATTTATGAAGACTTTGTGCTCTTGCCACTAGGATGAAACTCAGAGAAGAGTCCTCATAGTGGGTACGTTTGTATTTGCCATTTTTGGTCCTTGACTTCCAAGCAGTATCCCTCTCCTACCTTTTGTCTTTTTTTGTGATGCACATTGTAGCTATTATTTTGAAATGTACCATTTAAGGTTGACTTAACCTGTCTCTTTCTCCCATGTTACCGTTTAATGTGATTTGCCCATTTTGCAGAGAAAAGTAGTGAGACACTGACACAAAGGTTAATTCAACAGAACTTACAGCCCAAACCTCAGCTCACACACACGCACACACACACCTACAAACACACACTCACACAGGGCATTTTGTAGAACTCCTTGTATGACTCCCAAGTTTCTTTTTTCCTCTCATTTTCCTCTCAATTTCTCTCCCTCTCCCTATTGTCTCCATATGGATTCACCCTCCTCTCCAACAGCTCCACTGTCCCTCTGTAATTGGCTGTAATTGTCAAATCTTGGCAGTGCAGTCCGTGTGTGTGTGTGTGTGTGTGTGTGTGTGTGTGTGTGTGTGTGAGAGAGAGAGAGAGAGAGAGAGAGTGTGCTGGCATATGTTTCAGTGTGTTTGGTGAAGGCTCCTTATTAAGAAGAATTCACATTATAGAAAGCCAATTACTGTCAGTGGGATTCACCGTGGATGTACAGGACGGCACGTATGGAGATATCTGTAATGTGATTGTACTGTTTTATGTCAAATTATATTGCCACTGTTTCACAAGTACATTGTCATGTCATGTACGTTCAAAGAGTAATTCCATCAACAAGGTTGATGCCTTTTTCAATTTTCTTCTACAGGCTTTGGGAACAGTAGCAGACACACATCAGAGACAAAAGTGGAATCCCTTGAACAAAAAACTCTAAAGCCTACAAGCTGTCATGCCAATGCGTCACCCTAAAGTTGTCATATAACTGAGGACTTTGATCCTGGTGTCACTTTACAAAACAATTAAAAGCATAAAAATTGAAGCAAATACGACACCCCCTAAAGGATTAGCCAACATTTTGTTGTAATTGTACTTTATTTATTTGAACAGGGACAGTGCACAAAAAAACATTAATAGATGTCTTGTGCCAGGTTGTAGCAAATTGTTAGTTTCCGCCCGTAGTCCCATGATGCCCTTAAACACTGTTTTATCACTTAAACCCACACACTTTATAATATATTATTTTGTGATGTTTAACGAATAGCAGGTGCCACCATTTACTCTCTGCGGTATTCACATTTCCTGAACCTGCCACATTTAAATTTGCTTCACTAAGGGATTCCTGAGAATAACTTCTGACAACCAGAGAGTGTGACTGAAATCATATAGACAGTGACAGCAGCTGTGATGTGAGAGTGAAGCTGTGGGTTTTTGTCAGTCAAAAACAAGAAACAACCTCTTTTATGCCCAATTAATTTGGTTTGTTAGGCTTCTACTTGTGAAGACTTTGGCATCGGCCTTTGAAATCATTAAATCATTCCATTATTATAGCAGCTCTTGTTGAAATGTCAGTCTAGAAAGAAGCCTGTTTGAGAAGCTGACACCAAAATATGACAACTCAAATGAACGTGCCTGCTGACACAAAGGCATACTTTTCCAAAATTTCTCAAAAGACAACAAACTTGTAATATAATGGCAATCTTTTTTTTTTACTTTCTGAAACAGGATCTACAATTTTAGATTTTACTTGTTTTAAAGTGCTCATATTATGCTCATTTTCACTTTCATAATTGTATTTAGAGGTTGTACCAGAATAGGTTTATGTGGTTTAATTTTCAGAAAACACCATATATTTGTTGTACTGCACATTGCTGCAGCTCCTCTTTTCACCCTGTGTGTTGAGCTCTCTGTTTTAGCTACAGAGTGAGACATCTCATTTCTGTTCCATCTTTTTTGGGAGTCGCACATGCATAGTAAGCACTGCTAGCTAGTCAGTTGCAGATTATGAGTGAGTGCCATGCTAGCAGCTAGGCGAGCATTATAACGTGTGTTACAAAGTGACGCGCGTTCGTCACGGAAGTAAAGGCTGGACTACAGTAGAGTTGTTTAGCAGTTTGTGAACAGTGTTTTCTGTTGGAGATGGTAAGTCCCTTTGGGGTGGACTTTGGGCTTTTTCACTTTGTAAACCTATAATGTGCACAAAAATATATATAACACAATAAAGGAAACGTAAAAAGCCAAAAAGCACAATATGAGCACTTTAATGTCAAACACATTACAAGACCAGGACAGCATCAGAGCATCAGTAGTCTATATCAACGACGTTCCACTTCCAGGATTGCTCCGTTGCTGCCGGAAATTCCGCTGGATTTCACTCTTTTCAGCCAGATGTCTGTTACCTTCCGTTTTCTTTGTGTTGTAATTTAAAAGTTCTGGGCGATTTATGAGGACTATGGTTAACTGCTCCTCAGATCTCTGCAGGGTCAATCCAGACAGCTAGCTAGACTATCTGTAGAATCTGAGTTTTCTGTTGCACGACTAAAACAGCTTTTGTTCCAACTGCTATCAGCTAGCAGGGCAAGCTAGCTACTGGCAGGATCGAGACAGGGACCAGGGTAGGTGAATTTAAACAATGTCTGAGTTGAAAACGCATCTTGTTGACACGTAAGGGCCCTGTTCTTGTGGCACAGACATATTAATTGCATATTGTGTCTGTTAAGAGGCACAAAGGCACTCTAAAACTTGCCCCGAGCACTGCCGTTTTAGCTCAGGGCACGCTTGTAGTACGTAGCTGCAGCTTCTCCGTGTTACCTGCACTGATTTGGGTCGGGTTTTTTTCTATCGAAAGTACTCGCGTAGCTATAGCGATCAAGATTAACGTAAAAATTGGCCGGAATTCTCCTTTAAGGCCAATATGCTAGCGATTGTTGCTAGAATCAGGGCTATCCATTTAATGAATCAGAGCCGCCGGGAACCAACTACTTTTACTGCAATACACATCAAACATCTGAAGCTGTGCTTTTTAATTGCAGTTTTTACTGTATACTTTTTGACACAAGGTAGATATGAAAATGTGCACACTTGATCTTATGAGGGCTGGAAAAATACATGTGTCCTGTTTTATTGACTTGATATGAAGGGGGTACTACGCTTGTACTGTATGCTTCAATCTTCTGTCTTAACACGATTTGATCACCCAGGCATGTGGATATGAGGAGTCGTTTTTAATGTCATTGTTAAAACATAGTTGAAGAGTGGATTAATTATTGAAATACATCAACAATTAAATTGAAGTTTCATCTAAACTCCAAATGCAAAAATCCATGTCAAAGGGAGAAGTGTGTTTGAATGCTGCGATAATGAATAATTACCGCGAGATGAGCTAAACTCACGCTGAGCTGGGCTGTCTTTTGCTGATCAACCCTGCTAAAGATGTGAAGAAGAAGTTGGAAAATTGCAAAGTAGGAGATGAAGAGACTGCTACAAAGGGGTTTGATAGATAATAAACAGAGCTGTAAAGAGATTGATAGTATAAAAAAAGATACGAGTCAAGAGAGGAAGCGAGAAAGCAGAGAGGAGAGGGAGCCATAGTAATTATAGTAATCTCCTCCCCTCAGTTCTTTGGTAAATAAACGAGCATCAATTAGCCACAATGGCTTCCAGTTGCCTCAGAGTGGGAGCGCTAATTAATTTCATCTTTGCGTTCTTGCTGCTCTCCTTCCCCTCCTGTATTGTCAATCTTCTCTTCTGCGTTGTTTTTTCCACTGTCACTTTCTTACTATTCTGAAATGGGGCATTTTTGAAGAAGAATGACAAAGTGGTTCAGAGGTGGAGCGGTTTGTCCTTTAATCACAAGGTTGCCTGTACTTTGCTTGTATGGATGGATATGAATGGAGGAATGAATACATATTTATAACTGAATGTATGGATATGTATAAATGGATACATTGATGTTTATTTATGGAAGTAGGAATGAGTGTTTGTAAGGCATGTATGGGGGAACAGAAGAATGTAGCAAGGATGGCTTTTTTTAAACAAGTATAGAAAATGGTAATTTGCAATTTGCGAGTAGCCAAATGTTTACTGTACATTTGTCTTTTAATTGTTTTAACCCTGTGCTTGTTGTTTGTCTCTGTTGTAACTCTTGCAGCAATTTCTCTCAGTGTCCAAAACTAATTTCTCCTTGGGGAGACTAATAAAGATACTTTGATTATGAGCATTAAGTTTTGGCTTGTGTGTGTGCAGTTGCATAAATGTACGTGGGTGCATATTCTTGTGTGTTAGTCGCAAAAAGAAATTCTAAGTTAATCACAGCAACTTTACACATAGGCTTAAGCAAGGTTTATGGTAATCGTGGTGTTCCCAGCGCGAGATGCGCGAGCCATAAAATGACCTCACCACGCCTGTCGTTTCCAGCACGAAGGCTCTGCAAGCTGTCGCAGCGCGTGGTTGTGCGCCTCTGAATTTTTGTAACTAAGCGCCCACTTCGCGCGCTGAGCTTTCAGTTCAGTTGGGAAAGACTGGCGGAGCAGGTTCGCCTGTACAAACATCTGTGTGATTCTTCATGTGCAGACCACACAGAGTCAAACAGACTCAAATTTGTGGTCAGAGAGAGAAACCCACACTGGGAGAAGAAGAAATATTTTGCTGGAGAGCGTGGAAAAAAATTAAAGATCGTTTTGTCAAAGCTAAAAAACGGCTTCATGGAAAGGGAGTTCTAAACAGTGTTCCAGGCAGACAGTCATTTCGATTTGGAGATAAACAACAGTCACGTTCATGATTAGAGTTTTTAAACGTAATGTTTCGCGGTACGTTGGTGCCTATACTAGTCTGAACGTTGCCCCGCTAGGCCTGTTAGGTATCATGATGATCTTTAAAACTACTCAACACAAAAAAAAATCCTGATTGATATGGGGATGCCACCACTGGGACAGAATCTCAATACTTCATTCATCCACCTGCTGGGATAAACCCTCTTTTTTTAGGCAAGCTAATATAATGTTTTTTCTATCACGTTTGAAATGTAGACACTAAATTTAGGATGGACCTAATGATACAATTATAAAATGTTGGGCCTCAATTATATATTAGTTACTATTTACTAGTGCTTTGACTTTTGCCCAAAAATCATATTTGAAGTTTGTTTGTTTATTAATATTCAAATATATTCAAATATTTATTAGTAATATTTTGACCATTAAATGCCTTCTGTCCACCTAGATGTTCTGTTTTATTTAATTAAAAGTCAGATCCTGGATTAAACACAAACAGTATGCTTTCGACAGGAAGTTCGGAGCTTTCACCGTAGCCTATCTAAGCGGTCTTATGTTTATACCTGTGCGCTGGTGTGTGCGTCGAGCCGGTGTGTGTGTGTGTGTGTGTGTGTGTGTGTGTGTGTGTGTGGGGGGTGTTAGAGTGAGAGAGTGACGGTGATTACCGGTATATTCAGCGTGAGTAGCGACTCTAGAATCATAGTGAGAGGAACAAAGCGCCTCCCCTGCCAAGGTGAGACATCTGTAGCAGGAACAGTTAACCCTCTCCTTGATTTCACGTTGTTTACGGAGAAGGAGAACCAGGAAATGAGTCGGTGGAAATGCCAAGCGACGTGCGTTGCCGCGACGTGTAGTTACATTTTGAAATATCATTAGTTTTTTAAATTTTCAAATTATATTCGAATAACAAAGTTCGGAGTCAAAGCCCTACTCTTATATCTCCTAATATCATTACTGTGACCATAATTATTCTTTATATTGAGAAGCTGCTGCTGTGAAATAGTCTGTGTATGTATAAGTCTATTACATAATACCAATTTTCCATAAAGATACTGAGGGTTTCATATTTGATGATGCTTTAGATTCAGCAGCCCAACGTCCTCAGATCTGACTGCCGGCTTCCTCTGCCATGCCCACTGCTTTGCTAGTGTTTGAACTGCTTCCTCCCTTTTCCTCTGGGGTATCGGACTTTATGAGTTGGCTGATCTGGTGGTTTCCTTAAGAAATACTAGAGCTTGGAACTTCAATGCCTCTGCAGCTACTCCTCAATATTTCACTATGAGGAACTGTTCACATCGGGTGGTCCTGCCGGTTTGTGTGTGTTTCTTCCTCTTCAGACCTGACTGATCAGTAACCATACAACACTGGTATACTCTGGGATATTCTCAGTCAAGCACATTAATGAGCAGCAATGTATGACTATGAATACATTAACGTACTATATCTGTGACTTACTGAATGTATGTGTGGATATGAATTGAGGAATCAATGTATATTTATAACTGAATGTATGGATATGTATAAATGGATAAATTAATGTTTATTTATGGAAGTAGGAATTAGTAAGGCATATATGGGGGAACAGAAGAATGTAGCAAGGATGGCTTTTTTTAAACAAGTATAGAAAATGGTAATTTGCAATTTGCACAGCTCTTTGAGTAGCCAAATGTTTACTGTACATTTGTCTTTTAATTGTTTTAACCCTGTGCTTGTTGTGTGTCTCTGTTGTAACTCTTGCAGCAATTTCTCCCAGTGTCCAAAACTAATTTCTCCTTGGGAGGACTAATAAAGATACTTTGATTGTGAGCATTAAGTTTTGGCTTGTGTGTGTGCAGTTGCGTAAATGTACGTGGGTGCATATTCTTGTGTGTTAGTCGCCTGATGCAGAGACACATATCCAGTTTCTGTGTGTGTGTGTGTGTGTGTGTGTGTGTGTGTATAAGCTACAGTACACTTCACTATTGATTGCTACAGTTCAATAAATATGATTATAACTGTACCAAGTACACACAAGAACACACATAAATACACATCGATCAACATTATCCTGATGAGATACGCCGTTTTAGACAAATCAATAATGATTAAAGTCATAGTAAGTCATGGTTTCTTAGCAACTTTATTCAAGAGTTGAAATATTACAGTCTGATATTATGTTTAGGGAGCTGGTCTTTTCAAATATTAAGGTCGCCCTCCACTCATAAATATGTTTTCTGCTTCTTGTTAATTTAATTTAAGTAGATGTTTGAGCTTCACTGTGCAGAATGATGTGTGCACAGTTGCTGTTTTTTACATTTATCTGCTGAAAGGGGAAAGTTTTTCAGTGTTCATCTTAAAATCGGAGTTTAACACGTGTACGTACGAGCAGGACTTTGTGACATCACAACTAATAAATAAACAAACGAAACAAATTTGATGTGTAGACTTGAAGCCTCCAGGTCACACACACACACACACACACTAGTCTATAGACACGACGTTCCACTTCCTGGATGGCTCTCGTTCTGCCGGAAATTCTGCTGGATTTCACTCTTTTCGGACAGCTAGCTAGACTATCTGTCTGATCTGAGTTTTCTGTTGCATGACTAAAACAACTTTTGAATGTACACGTCCCACCAAAACAAGTTCCTTCCAGAGGCTATTTTGCAGCGGCACCGTGGCTCCCGCTTGGCACTTAGCACCGCCCAAGATGATTGTGATTGGTTAAAAGAAATGCCAATCAACCAGAGAACGTTTTTCTCCCATCCCTGAATGCTGTGTAGACTCGCCAGACCCTCATTTGCAGCACTATGGAGGAAGGTCTAGCAATGCGAGACTACACACACACACACACACACCATATGTGTGTGTGTGTGTGTGTAGTAAGATATCTTGTGTCCAGTAGCTAATTTTTTTGAGACTTATTATACCAAGTAAAATATTTATATATGTCTGAAAAAGATCTTTAACATATTAAGTAAGCAAGTACATTTGGATGTATATTCCCGGGAATCCTGTTTCCTGGGATTAAACCCTGCTGCTTAAAAATGCTTAATAGAGAGACTTACAGTGTCTTTGGTTTGAGTTATTTAATTTAACATTTGATATAACAAATTTACCATGGCAGTATTTAGATTCAGAGAATGTGTCCTAAAAAAATGAAAACACACATGATTAACATTATTTTGATGGATAAAGAAGGTTTGGACCATTTTATAACGAAGCATTTTATAACTGAATCCATGTTTAATGGCAAATGTATTGACTAGACATATGTCTACTATTACATTTTAAAAAACGAAAATGCGGGGATTATGAAATTATGCAAGCCCCGCATATTTTGCGCAGAAATTGGCAATTTTTTCGGCGAAAGTGCGGCGTATTTGAAGAAATGTAGCCCCCGCATCAATATGCGGACTTTGGCTGATTATGCATTGAATTATGCGATCGCATAATCACGTTTTTCTGGAGGGACTGGTAGTTATTACAAGCAGTAAGCACTAAAGCAGGGAATTAAAATCAACTTTTAAAAACCTAAAGCTACATTAAGGGCCCTATCTTGCACCCGGTGCAGCGCGGCACAAAGCCTGACCCAAGTGTCTTTGCTATTTTAAGACGCCAGTGTCGTTTAAATAGCAAGTGCACCTGCACCCATGGGCATTCTGGTCTTACAGTGAGGTGTGTTCAGGTGAATTCTTGGCATATTGCTAGCTGCTATCAATGATTGCACTTCCAACAACAGTTCCATCAAGTTGATTAAATTTGCAGATGATACCACCTTGGTCGGCTTTATTAAGGACAATAACGAGTCTGCTTATAGGCAGGAAGTGTCTCATCTGGTTGTGTGGTGTGACAAGAAACATTTGGAGCTTAACCAACAAAAGACAATGGAAATGGTGATAGACTGCCGCAGAGCCCCCTCCTCTCTCCCACCCCTAACCATCAAGAGCTCTGTTGTGAAGGAGGTAGAGTCATTTAAATTCTTAGGCACTGTCATCACAAACAACCTGAAATGGGAGGAAAACAGTTCCTCGATTATCAAGAGGGCTCAGAGTGGAATGTTTTTCCTAAGGCAGTTAACCAAACTGAACGTCTCCAGCTCTGTTCGGTCTAGGTTTTACAGACCCACTGTGGAAAGCCTTCTGTCAACATCCATTGGTTTGCCTCAGCATCGGCCCAGGCGAAGAACAGACTGCAGCGCATTGTGCGCACAGCAGAGAGGCTGACTGGACCGAGGCAGCTGTCAATCAGTGACCTGTATGAGGCCAGAGTCAAGAAGAGGGCAGCTAAAATTGCTACTGATCAGTCACCCATCGAGCAAGTGCCATTTTTAGGCTGCTTCCCTCAGGAAAAAGGTACAGGGCGATGAAGACAAGGACCTCACGCCACCTCAATAGCTTTTTTCCAAGAGCCATTTCCCTTCTGAATAGCTGATCCATTGCCCCCCCCCCCCCCACCGTCACTATTTTATCTTTGGACTATTTTATTTTAATTGTTTTAAGCATGCTTATGCAGCTATACGCATATGCTGTTTGTCGAGCTGTGTGTCTGCTGATGCATTTGGCGAATAAAGTGATTCTGATTCTGATTGAGGCAGCGGGAAGTTAGCCTCGTGAGACCGTCCTGATCTCGCGAGCTCCAGTTTTCCACTCGCAGATCATTCTGGCATCTTGAGATAGAGAAAATTTGGAGCCGTTAGCCAAACGACCGGGTCAATCAGCGTTGGTTTTGAGTTGGGTTAGGTAATGATAGACAGATGGTTTATCCAATCAGCTAACCAGTATTTTCAGACAGCGGTAGCCCTAATTCTGTTAGCCGCTAGCTAATGCTTTTTTTCTCTTGGATCCTTCTTTTGGAATATGGTCCGGGAACCTGAAATGGTGCCTTTTATTCCTAAATTCTCGTTACACAAACGGCAAATATCCTTTACCGACATGTTGCTTGCATGCTGAGCTAACGAGCTATGCTTTGCCTGCAGCAGCAGGGGCGGGCTTGTGGTTGTATTTTCATACGCTTCGTGGATCTGATTGGTTGATTTGGCCTGTCTATCACCAACATAGGTGATAGAACGATGGTTCATCCAATCAGCTAACCAGTATTTCCCCCCCTTCCCAAAAGTTCTCCAACGGAAAGTTCCCAGATGGATATGCCGAGCAATCCATCTGGCGGAGTCAGGTTAGTGGGAAGTGATGACCAACAAAAACCTGGTCTAAAGTCAATAGCGCAGAATTTCATTGTTATTTTAATCAGTAAAATGCGCCTAGGCTTATGCACAGCGCGTGCATACTATGCTTGTTACACACACACACACACAGGCAAGCAGCACACAAACATGCAAAAGATTACAAATAAAAATATTATGTGCAAATCTGCCATCATAATAGCAATGTGCCAAGGTACAAACACGCCTGATTTTTAAAGGGTCTGGGAGATGACACTCTGATTAGTTTATTGCATGTTACAGCATTGTGCATGCCCAAAACACACCTATGAATTAATGAAGACACCTAGTACAACCCTTTTGAACCATGCGCCTGACCCCTTTTTTCCACTGTCAAACTATCAAAAGTGGATTTGGACACGCCCTAAACGCACCTGCACCATGCACTTCTTCTAAAATAGGTCCATAGGTGTTTTATTTCTGCTGTTGAAGTTGAAGTCATGTCAAAAGATGAATGAATATGCAGCAAGAGAAGGCTGCCAGCCTGTGATGATGAGATTCTGGGAACATGCTACAGCTCTGTGATATATTGACCTGCTTGCCTTGAGATTTTTTTCAACCCTTGGAGAGCCTCTTAGTTTATTGCAGATATAGCACATCAGTGTATATGCTGGCAAAGGCTGCACAATCAATCGCAACATCATCATGATTCGGGCCTGTATGTGATTTACCTTTTATGTGATAATGATTCTGCTGTGTTTGCATTAGCAGAGAGATAAGTTGACAACACAGCAGCAGCGCTTGCTGCACTCTAAATACTTTTATATTTATATACTTATTGCATTCGTATACCACTGAATGTCCTTTGTCTTGTGTTTTATGTGTTTTTTATTTTAAATATTTTGATGTTGGAATGCATCACCTGAGTCAGCAAGGTCGTAACTTTGGGTTCAACATGGGGGGGTGTTGAGATCTCCACTTTTGAGCAAAATTTAAACTTTCAAGGTCAAACGGTGAATTTTTCTGCAACAAGTTGTGCCTTTGCTGCATCAAGTTATGGTGCACATGTCTTCATTAATTTCGTTGTATTCCTATGCAATAACAATGAAGGCTTTCTGATTTCTGACAAGTGTGCATTACTCCACGTGACAAACACAGGAAGGCGGGGGGGGGCATTGATGTAAATAAATCTAATGTGTGAGAGACAGTGGAGAAAAGTACAGTTACAGTACAGAAGAAATCCCCCAAAAAAAGAATGTGCGTAACTTAAAAAGTTCTGTGGCCTGCTGTGATGATGATAGCTAAAAGCATCTACATTATGTTTCCTTGCAAGCAAAACTGACAGACTAGTACAACCACCTGAAGCGTAACAAAAAAGGACAGGAAATTCAGAAGATTCCCCACACCTGACAACTGAAACATCCAACGACGACAATATGGAAGTTGGAGTTGAAAAAAGGTTACATAATCAATCGAAAAAAAAAACATTATATGAAAAAATACAGATTTTATAAACACACAGAAAAACATGTCAAAAGTGTTCTAAAGACAATACACTTGTTTTTTTCTTGAATTTGGCATTTTATTTGTTACAAAAAATGGTGTCCCTAAGAATCGTGGGAGAAAATCATCATCCTGATGCGATGTATCAGTCCTCTGCATCATCCTGCCGCCTCCCCCTGGTGCTCTGTGTGCATGTGTTTGATCAGTGTTGCTCCCACCCCGTCCCTTCCTGCCAGAAATGCTGAAAGTGATGTTCTGTGTGCTCACTTGTCTTTCATTTGATCTGTCTGTGTGTGTTTAAAAGAGACAAACATGGCTTCATAGAAACCCCACTTGTCCATGGCAAAATGCTGTAAACCCATAGTGACATCTTGCCAGCCAAAACCTACACACACACACACACACACACACACACACACACACACACACACACACACACTCTTCTGGCACAACATATATTTGGCTGACTCCCCTCTCTCATCTTGTCCTCTGACACTTCCACTGAGAGCGAATGTTTGTCTCTGCTGAGATTACTTGGATTGATCCTGACATATCCAGACTCTCTATGTGAATTCCTTTTTTTTACTCATTTTTCCGTCATTCACTGAGATTTATTTCCCTTTTAGTGGTTGTCTTTCCATTTTATTTAAGAGTTAAGAAAATCCTTATAACACCCTTGGATGAAGATAGTGGGTGTTTCCTGGAGATGTCTTCCAATACTGCATATAGGCTACACTATATTTAACATTAAAACCAAATCCCATTCAGTCAAAGTGAGACAATTTGAGGGCAGGTTAAGTTTAAAGATGCATTTTGTAGCACAAGTTAATGAGCTGTACCCTTCATCTTACACCAGAGGTATTTTGAGTGTGGATATGTCCTATAATGATTTTAGAAGGATAGTTATGTATGCAGTATTACACAATAATGTGTCTGATATACAAAATACTACAAGCTGTGTGGTGCAGAGTCAAAAGATTGTAGAGCAGCATGCTGCACTGGCAATGCAAATATAAATTAATGACAACACTTTGGAGCACAGTCAAGCTGCCAACAGGACCTCGTTTTAGCCCACAGTCTCTCTGCACTGGTGTGAGCTTACAGAGATTAACAAAGGACAAATGCAGATAGTACTTTGGGGAAGAGACAGCGGGCATCGCCAGACTAATTCGCAAATGCGTATTAGTCTGGAACCTCTCAGTTCATTTTCGATTTCCAAGGGCTGTTATTGACGGTGTAGACTAAAATGCCTCTGGACACAATTGAATAGACCTACATCCAATCAGAGCAACGAAACAACGCAGCTCTGAGAGACACATGCACTCCGTCAGTCGTCGTCTTAAACCCGCCCCATGTGAGATAAACAGTTGTGATTGGTCCGTCCAAATTGTGGACTGCTGGAAATCTGTTTGATAGGAGGGCGCCCGGACGTATCTGCCAGAGGAAATGAAACATTAGCTGGCAGATTCGTCTGGTTTTCAATCCATACTCATTGGTGAGAGCATTGCCGAGCTGTTTCAATATAGCATATGTAAAGTAAATGAGAGGAGTTGAAAGAAAGGACAAATCCCCTCAAATGATTGATTTAAGAAACTGACCAACAAGTTGTCCAAATAGAACAACAAAAATGATGTATGTTATGATGTGAAAATGCTATGGTTAAGGTTTAAGTTTAGGCACAAACACGACTTGATTAGGTTTAGGGAAACATCACAGGTTAAAGGAAAGGACATCTGCTGTCGTGGTGACAATAATACCCACGTGGTTAAGTTAAGGGAAGTCTGATGTTTTTTTTGTCGACCCATCCATCCACCCCAACCTCCTCCCTATATGGACTTTGTCACCCCTAAAACAACGTGACCTAACTTCCTCCTCCGCTCCCATCATAACTCCTCTGGCCGCTAGAGGGTGCTATCCCTGACAGATGTATGGCACCTATTGAACACATTAATTTAACTGTTGAATGGTTGTTTTTTTTTCCATTTTAGAACGCACCTTTCCATCCCTGTCCATTGTGTTCCAACCTTCCCTCTCCACATCCACCCACACCGCAGCTCGCCAGTACATATAGCTGCCCTAGGTTGTGTATCGTGCCATCTATGCTGTAATGATCTGGCCTTTTACGTCTTATTACCCCATCTACTGTGTTTTTTTTTCCCTTGCCTGCCTCTTCCTGCCCCTTTAGAAAACCTGCTCTAATCAATATCCAAGTAAACTTTGCATTTACCTTACATGTTCTGTCTGCAGGTCATGCTTTTGAGTCCCATCCTGCTTTACTGAGCCAGTGTGTGTCATACAGTTCACAAAAACGGAATTACAAGAGAATCGAATTCTTTCTTTCAAACATTTCTTTTTTATTCAACTGGCTGAAACACATTTTTACTGAAGTAGAAGTTTTAACCCTAATCCAAATTACTGTATATGTATTTACTCAAGTACTGTTCTTGTGTTCAAATTTGAAGTACTTGTACTTTACTTCTACTCCATTTTCTCCACTACTTTGTATGGCAGCTTACTTTTCAGATTCCAATGGGTGGGTGGCAGGCAGGTTTTGAAATTAAACAGGACCAGCCTCTCAAAGCACTTCATGATGGTGGGGGGTGAGTGCAACAGGGCGGAAGTCATTAAGGCTTGCTGCAGTGGGGCAAATGGCGACAGCTGCTTGGGCCAGTGACAGGTTGAAGATGTCAGTCAGGACCTCAATCAGCTGCCCAGCACAGGCACTGAGAACTTGCCCGGGGGCTGCCATCAGGGCCAGCAGCCTTACCTGCATGGTTGAAGGAGTGGTCTTGGTCGGTTTGTAGTCCAAAAGGAGACACATTCACTGCTGAAACCCAGGATCAAACCATGGACCTTTAAATATTCAGTCTAATGCTCTCCCAGCTAAGCTATTTTAGTGCCCGACAGAACTATTGTGGCTCACTTGTGAACCAAATTGTATTTCTTCGGAACATTGAGGATACAGACTAAAACTGCAGCAACCACAGCAGTGGTGGCTTGTGATCCAAAAGTGGACCGCAGATCCATTCTCAGTGGGTCATAAGCTTGTGGTTTGAAAATGAGGTGTAGAACTTTGACTCTGAAGTACTGTTACCCATTCCCAATCAAATGTATTTGTTTTGTTATGTTTTTTTAAAAAGTGAAATGTTTCTATTTAGCAGGAAAATATGCATCCAGATCAACAGCAGCACATGATGAGTTAACAGGACTCTATTCCCCAACGGGGTATAACATTTTGACAGTTTTATAATTAAAAGTAGCAAGATGAATGAATGATCTGTTAACTTTAGTATGAATGAACCACATCACAAAATACATAGAGCTGGAGCTGAGTATTTCTCAAGATTAATGTCTGAACTCAACAGGGTGTAATGGGTCATTCATTTATTATTATTGTTAATTTCCTTCTGTTCTCATTCTTCTGCATTCATGTCGTTTCCTCCCATCACTTTTATATGTCCTTCCTTCCTTCCCGTCTGTCCTTTGTCAATCCCCTCCTTATTTCTCCATCCTTTCTTCCCTCTATTTTATTTGTTTTACATCCCTCTGTTTCTCCTGTGAGAGACGGATGGCTGGCTCGCCACGGCCGGACAACTAATTTCCTTCAGTATTTACCAGTCGCTGGCACACACACACACACACACACACACACACACGTCACACGCTTACTCAAACACACACTCATTCACAGCTAATAACAGAACCTGTCAGACACAATTCCACTGACCCCTCACTACCTTCTCCCACCACTAACACACACATATTAAAGTCAACAAGAATAGTCAAGCCATCATCTACCCCACAGGCTTCTCATTCCTCTAACAACAGCACCGCAGACTTTATTAACTGTCATCATGTCACTGACACAATGCGAAAAACATTAAGTTTTCTTTATTATTATTATACTTTATACTTTGGCTTTTCAAAAACAATGAAATGGGGGGTCTTCATCAAGTAGAACATTACTGTAAAAGCTCCCCCGCTTTCCCAAGCACACACACACACACACACACACACACACACACACACACATTGTATTACAGTAATCTCACATCTCTGTGAGGCATATTTTAGCTCACGCCATTCATGTAGCACGCTTTGCACACAGTAGGCGATTTGTTAATTTTTTAACAGGGGGGACAGAGCCTCAATATTAACTTTTTTTTCACTTGGAACCCTTTAGCCCCTAACTAAATATTTTAGGGGCACAGGCAGAAAATGTAGGGGCTCACAACTTATACTGACCTGCAATGCAATTCTTTCACATTTTCCCTGTGTAATTTTGCTAACAAGAGGTGTGGCATTGCCCTCAGACCACCTAGTGCTTGAATATGATATAAAAGGCCTGTGCACTCCATTAAAAATGCTTCTTCCTTTTATCATCCTTTTTCATTTGATTACATGATTACTGACAGATATGAATATTATCATCATCATCATAATCATCATCATTATTTATCATTATTTCTGACAGCAACTTACTGAGTTTAATGTAAAATTCTGCACATTTCAGGAATACTTCTCTCCTCTCCCCATGTTAAGGCATGTTTCTCTTCACCTCCTTTTCCTTGTGTGTGCCATTTGCACTGCCAATCACCATGACAGCTACCAATCACGCAGCAGCTGACACATATGTATGGAGAAGGGAGGCTTTGGATGGCCAGCGAAGGCTGGATAAGGCCTGGAGGAAGTGTGTTAGCAAAGACACTTCATCTTCCTGGAGATGTTAAAGAATGATTACGCCATCTACTAACCGTGTAGTAAGGGATGTGTGTTTGAGAGAAATCTGATGGCAGCCTAATGGGGAAGATGGACGCATAATGCCGTAGTTTGTGTCGTCTAAATGACTATTGTTTCAGAGATAGGTTTAACACACACACACCCCTACAGACACTTAACAAAGGGCGAGCTAGTGCAGCCATTTATTTCCTTTACCTGTAACCTGTGTGTGCACATATAACACTCATCCTGTCTTTGTCTCAACACAGACAGACAATCAGGCTGTCCTAAGGCGATCTATAACTTGATTATACATGTGTGTGTGTGTGTGTTTGTGGAGAGGGGACAGGTAATTGAAATGAAGGTCCTCTCTGCTCTCTCTTTCCTGAAGCTACAGCTCTGAGCCTGTCTGGAGACAATTAGGGAGAAGAAAAAAATAGCGTGTAGAACAGGCTTCAGCAGCTATGGGTCTCTAAACATGGACACCAAGGGCATTACTCACAGGATAAAGGTGCTGATAGATTCTGTCTGCCAATATTGAATATCTTTAAAAATGTAAGACGAGCAAATAAACAAACAAAAACACAGCATTTTATTACAGACTGAAATCAAATCAAATTACTTATTAAACTCTATGCAGGGCTGTTTTGGAATGTGCAACTGTAAGACAAATGCATCATATTAAATGTGGTCGGCAACACAATAAACTCTCAATAAAATGCAGTGCTATAAAACACCACCTACAAATATAGCCTGAAAAATTACCATGAAGCTGAATCAACAACAGGGTTTGCTAGATTGTAAAATATTGTACAGGTTCTTAAAGGAATACGCCACCGTTTTTTGAAATAGGGTCTCCTCTATATTTATATAGGTGGGCAAACGCATTTTTGTCTCAGTGCATGCATTGTCTTAGTCCGGCAGCGCCGCCACTAGCTTAGCTTAGCGTATTGTATGGAATCCTATGTTGCCGGTTAGCATGTTGTGAGTAAAAGTGACCCAACAAAAACAAAACCTAATTACTTCTTGTGGCCTGCATATTCACAAGTACAATTAGCAATGCAGATTAAGACTAGACGATTTCCTAGGAAGATATTGACTTGGGACTATATTGGATGGAAGTAGGCTACAGCCGAAGCACTGCTACTTGGGCACAGAGATATCACCCAGCAACTCTGTGTGAGTACAGGTCTAATAAGGGTTGATCTATCCCGTAAAATAACCACGCTTCATGTTTACAATAATCACTTACTCTGTGGACAGCTGTTTATTGGGTCCATTCGGCGTTTTTTCCAGTTGACTTTATCTAAAAAAAAAAAAAGTCGAGGACTACAGGATGGATGAACGCCGAGAAATCCTCGGTAGCTCTGACACAACTGCAGGCATGCTCATTTCAGTCAGCATATGTCGGCATATTCCCCCACACTAACACCACCAGATCGTGTTGGCTCTCATTCTCACATCCTCGGGCTGTTGAGCGATCGCAACCTCCTCCTCCTGTCGTTCTATTTCCAAAGTATGCAGCTCCTCTTCTGAAAACTCTGGTTCATAGAGGTATGCTTCTGGATCTTGACTGTCTGAGAAGTCATCCTCTTCGTCTCTCACAAAATCTGCCATGTTCATCGGCATTCACTGTCTACTATAGGAAAAATAGCCAGCTATATTTACGCCGGTTCATGCGTGATATCTCTGTGCCCGAGTAGCAGTGCTTCGGCTGTAGCCTACTTCCACCCAATATAGTCCCAAGTCAATATCTGCCTAGGAAATCATCAGGCCACAAGAAGTAATTAGGTAAGCTAGGGGCGGCGCTGCCGGACTAAGACATGCGTTTGCCCACCTATATAAATATAGAGGAGACAGTGAATAACCCTATTTCAACAAACGGTGGCGTATTCCTTTAACAAACTTGTATTACAGTAGTTCTTGTTTGACTCTCATTTAACATCTTTGTCAATATGGTTCCTTTATGATGTTAGTTTTTTTGGAGAATTTAAAAAAATAAAATAAAACGAGTATAATGAACTTAATCTCCAAAATAACTTCTGCTAAATCATAATTTACAACGAAAGGGTCAATAATCAACCACATATCGTATGAAATTAGATTAAAAAAAATTTATTTAAGTAATCTACTTTTTTGAATTTAAAGAAAATTCTGTAGTCCTCTTAAATCCCAATAATATATTGTGTCAACGCAACAAGCACCAATAGCAGGTCAAAATACCTATATGCACTGCTTTCTTAAAGTGTATTCCACTTCACTATCTTTACATACAATCCACATACAAACAATGATGGAATCAGAAAACCATCAAATTATCTCATATATTGGTATTGGTATTTTGTTGGTAGATCAAGTAGTAACACACTTGCTAGTAGGTTACATGTGTCACTGCAATTGAACAAATTGAGTATCACTGATGCCTGTTGAGAGGTTGACAAGTCCTCCGACATTGTTATCCCCTGACCTTCTGTCTGCCAACACGTCTAATGAGTTTGTATTGTTCTTCAGTGATGAGATGAAAAAGTATTAGACATGCTTTCAATAAATCTCTGTGAAACAATGGAATGAGTCAGTTCCAACCACCAGCACAGAGATAATTAGGTCAGGATGACTCATTTCCATGTTGTTGACTGGGAAACTCTTGAGGAAACTGTACAGCTCTTTAAACTGGCCACCTGCTGTTTTGACACCCTGCCAACTAACTTAGAAAAAGAAAGAAAATGAATCATCAATTGATGTTCTGCAAGTGTTGCAATTGCTCAGAAACCTAAGTTTACATCATACTTTACTGTTAGCTTATTCAACCAATGGCTAATTTGACACAGTGCTGATCACAACAAGCTCAGGTTTTACAGTAAAACTGTCCCAAAGTCATACATGTAGTTGATTGTACAAATGTTTTGAATATGACATTTAAAACTGCAAACTTGTTATTAAAAATAAGTAACAAATACTGACATTCTACTTTAACAAAAAGGGCTAGAGTACGTTACAACAGTTGGCAACCATACCACTTTTTAGTTTGGGTAACACGGTTCATACACCTTTTCCAAGGTCAAATTCAAGCACTTTTCAAGCACTTTCAAGGTCCATTTTAAAGCTTTTTCCAGCACCTTACACCACCGTAAAATATATACCAATACATAGTCAAAATTATTATTTAGTGTTTTTGTCACATTCAAAGACATAATGCTATAAACAGCCAAAATTGTGAGTTTGTAATAGCAGAAGGATCAGATATTTAAAGGTCCCATGACATGGTGCTCTTTGGATGCTTTTATATAGACCTTAGTGGTCCCCTAATACTGTAGCTGAAGTCTCTTTCCCGAAATTCAGCTTTGGTGCAGAACTACAGCCACTAGAGCCAGTCCCACAATGAGCTTTCCTTAGTATGTGCCATTTCTGTGTCTGAAGCTATTGAGGAGGAGAGTGGGAGTGGCAAGGTGGAGGGTGGGGGTGTGGCCTTGACCAACTGCCATTTTTCTCGTTTGAAAGCCATGATGTCTCTCTCTCATGGGTTGGCCAAATTCTCTGGGCGGGCAAAGCAGAGAAAGGGGAGGTAACCTTGCTTGTTATGACCTCATAACAAGCAGATTCCAAAACGGCTCATCTGACCTTTCATTTTCTCAAAGGCAGAGCAGGATACCCAGGGCTCGGTTTACACCTATCGCCATTTCTAGCCACTGGGGGACCATAGACAGGCTGGGGGAACACATATTAATGTTAAAAAACCTCATAAAGTGAAATTTTCATGCCATGGGACCTTTAAGCAAAACACAAGTTTTATTTTTCAAAATGTAGACTTTGCTCAAAGTTTATGCTACCCTTAATTTCAGTCTTTTCACACTTTTTTTCCAAATCTAGCACACGCCGTATAAACTTATAATGGTTCAGTCATATTGACATGTTTGTCTTCCACCCTACAAAGTTTTGGCTGCCTATGAATAAATGTCCAAATATTGCTTTCCAGATAATGTGATTTTCAGGCTGTAAAACTGAAGTAATTTCAAGGGCTAAAATATGAAGACATAGGACTTGAACAGAAATATTTTACAGGCCTTGGTTTTTATTCATACACAAGACACACAATACCAACAAACCATCAGTCATGCCCTACAGCGCTGCTTTTCTCTCCCTGTCTCCAAACCTCCGCTCTCTTCCATAATCAGAAGAGCTCTATTGCTTGGCACTGATCTCCAACAGTAGCAGGGAGGAGGTATGAAGAGTGAAGGAGAGGTAACCTAAACAACGGAAGGACATTCAGAGGAGGAAGTGATGTTTAGTTTCAGAGTTGAACAAGCTGTACTTTTCTCTTCATAAGTCTTGCCCTCTTCCTGCCTGTGTTTCCTTATCCCATGTTTTTCTTCTCTTCCTCCACCTCTCTTCTATTCTTGCCTCTCCTCTTCCATTCATGTACTTTCTGTCTTGTATTCTCTTGGTGCTTTTATTATTTAGCACTTGTCGACCATAGAACAGAAAACCTTGTCATGCGAACCACGCACGCGCGTATTTATAATCTGATTCAATCAGATTATAAATATTAGTCCTTATAACCGCAACATATGCTGTTTTTTTTTAAGTGTCAGCATTGCTTTAGAACGTCAGATTTATCACAGAAAAATGAGAAATACTTGGTGGACCCAGATTTTATAAAATATATACCATATCGGTAACAATTTCTACGACGCCCATGTCTATAATGCATTATAAAAATATACTTATAATGCATAATGCTCTTGAAGCACTGTATAATTATAGTTATAAGCACTTGTACATATCCATAATGTTTTATAAAAATAATCATGACACATTAAAAAGCATTTTATAGTGACTTAAGGTCAAGTATCATAATACTTAATAATTGCTGGTCACTCACTGGCATTTTATTCACAGATCTTAGTGTATTACAATTCTCATAGTAATACACTGTAGCCTATTATCTAAAATGTATTTAGTGTTTAGAGTGAATAAAGTTTGGGGGGAAACATCACATTAATGAAATGTAAATGTCTATCATTCAGTAGTGTCAAATTGGAGTACCTTACCAGTACTATCCTATAAACCATTAATTATATTCTCCCCTTTCACCTTTTTATTATTAGCCAACATTTGAAGTGCAGTTTTATCTCACGTTTGGTCAACTTTGCACATTTAATAGGACTAATGTCCCCAGTAAAAGAAAATATCTTAAGTACCTTACCCTCAATCATTAAAATATACATTTATAATTAGAAAGTTTCTTAATAACTCAAGAGTATTGTACTTTGATTGTTCTGATGCATTCCTTTGTTTATTCTTTGTGGATGTAGTAAAAACTTTGTCACCATAATAATTTCTCTGCACTTCAAAGTGCTCATTTCTTACATCTGTTATTATTGCTGGCTGTTTGTATATCCTTACATAAAAATAAATGTTATGATTTTTTGTGATATATAAGCTTATGTCGGATTTAGCAAACCTGCAGTTCATCGGGTAATCAGCGCCTTTTTCTGCCCACTATACCGTAAATTGTGCGCATTTAAAAGCGCAATTGAATGGGCCTCCTTCTCTCTTTCTATCACGGATCAGCCACCAAGTCAGTCAAAACAAAGATTTAGCAATAACAAAGTTTATCTGCTTGTTTATGAGGTAACAGCTTGATGCGCGTTATTTCGGCATTAGTGGTGGGGAACTGTATGTATTGACTAGTGCGCTGTAGCAAAGCGTTAAGTACTGGTGCTATGATATGGCTGAGTGCAGACTGCGATATTCCCACTGCTGATGCTATGACTGTTTAAAATGATCCTGATGCCAATATTTGTAATGTAGCGAGGAGTTTAACCACCACTGGAATGGAATGTGAACGCTGAGTCGGAGATTCGATTACACCTGCTTTTAGGTGCGCTGTCACGGCGGTTTTTGTACATACCGCAAAATACATAATTAGGCGCTGTCATGACCTGGCTCAGGTGGTCATAACAAAGAGGGAGACAACACCATGTTAAATGTTTAAACAATACTTTATTAAACCAAACTGAACCAAATTAGACTAAATTAACTATATACAGAATGGGATGTGGAAATCAGTAGCGACAGTGGTGTAGGGTGTGCATGAGTGAAATAGGTGCGTGTGTGTGTTGTAAAGTGTAAAGTCAGCAAAAAGCAGACCTAGGACAACCTAACCAAACATAACCAAACCTTGGTGTGCCTGTGAGTACAGCCAGAGCAGAGAGAAGAGACAAATGCTACGTTTACACGTGGCCGGCTATTTCCATAAACGGACATTTCAACCTCTCCATTTTCAAAGATAACATCGTGCACAGCTGTCAGTTTTCAGAAAAGTGTTCGTTTACACGTACTCGTGTACATATGCCGTCAATGCCGGCAAGAGCACGCCAAACCTGTAGGTGGCAGTGTAACGAGAAGGTCAAGCCCAGGTTAGCCAATCAGAATCCCGGAAATACCAACAACAGCAACGAATCACTTCCTCTCTCTTCTTTTCCTCACTTCCTCGGCTGCCCAAACCTCCGTTTGTCTCAGTTTACATGCAAACGTGCAAACAAAGTTTTCCCAAATCTCCACTCTGGAGTTTTTAGAAAGAATCGTTTTCAGAGGCGAATTCTCCGTTTGCGTGTAAACGAAGGTCACAAACGAAGGGAAATGTCTGTTGGTCAAAATAACCATGTACGTGTAAATGGGGTATAAGTGGCCTCAGCACACCAGACCCAGCTGAGCTGAGTTACTCTAATTAGTAACCTGCAAACAGGAGGCACAAGTTAAGACACACCTCCTCAATGTAGACAGCAAAAACAATTAAATGACACCAAAGGGCATCACATCTCCTCCCTCCCTCCTCCATTTACCAACTGGGGCACATGACAGGGCGTCCTGCAATAATTCTACTATAGGCCTACCCAGCTCGAGGGAACCTCCCCCAAACCTGTACTGTCTTGCCCCCCTTGTCACACCTCAGCAACTGGATCCTGAAGCAAATTCAGAGGAAGAGAGAGAGCACAACAAAATGGGGCACTGATGTAAACCCCAAGGTTAGCATAGACAATTAGCCCACTTGCCTCGGAACAAAATGTCTGACACAGGGTACGCAGAGGCATCCAACACGGCCCCGACAAAAGGAGCAGGTCTCAGACACAGCAGGGTAGAAGTACGGCCTCCCGGTGAGCTGAAAAACGTTACGCGCCCTGATGTAAGTAGCAACATTCCGTTTCAACCGAGGCCAAAAACAATACTGTAAAATACAGTTGCACATTTCACGCACCACAAGATGTCCCACTTTCAAAACCACATCACGCAGTTTGGTGGGCACCACCATCTGAACAATTGGGTCCCCAACAAACCTGTCACCACAGGGCAACCATTTCCTTACCAGCAGCTCTTCATGAAGGAAATAACCCTGAACTGTACCTTTCAACTTACCCACTGGACTCACCCGAGCCCACACTAGAGGCCATACAAACAGACCTGCCCTTCAATAGCATTTATTGGCTAGTTGTCCATGATGCTTACGCAAGGTAACATAATCCCATTTGTACAGGTCCTATCCCCTGACCAATCGGCTATCCTAACCTCAACCACTCGAGGTGAAATGCCTTACCCCAACCAATCGAGCTGCTTCCTAGGGCGGGTCTTGGCGTGGTGGCAGATCACAGTCACAAATGCACAAGCGAGCAGGTTTAATGTTAGGCTCTCCAACATTTTATTTCTCAATTTAATAAGCCAACTATTCAGTCAGATAGGTATTTGTTGTGAAAGAAATACAGTTACAATTTCAAGCATTTTATCCAAAATTCAAGCATTTTCAAACCTTGAAAACACAACATCAAAATGCAAGCATTTTCAAGGATTTCAAGCACCTGTACCAACCCTGGGGTAAATACGTGATGTAACCCACATAAATTTCAGTTCAATTGAATTGTAAGTTTCATATTGCAGTTTTCAAAATATCCCATTGAGGGCGCTAGAGGTCTGTAGAAAAGGTCCATATCCAGCCAGGGGTCAAAGGGGAAAATGAAGTGAGGAAAAAAAACAGGAAGGAAAAGTTCTTTACTTCATTTACTTCATTACTTTTTCAGACACTTCATAAGGCAGACCACCCCACCTTTTCACTGTCAAGGCTTTTGGGGAAAACAGCAGGCAAGATATATCACAATATTATTAAGTTGCTAAGAGAAATTAATTTAGTAAAGAGAATTTAGTTTCCTTTGGTTGCGTTTTATTTATTTTTTATTTTTTCTAGCATTTATCTCTCGTTCACACTCCAGTCCAGTTGGTGGCGGGGAATGCACCTTTAAGTTGGTTTGCCATAAAGAAGAAGAAGAAGAAGACCTTCCTCCTCAGCTCTGCGGAGGAGGGTCTGGCTAGTCCACAGAGCATTCCGGGATGGCAGAAAAACAGGCTCTGGTTTATTGTCAATTCTTTAAACCAATCACAATCGTTATGGGCGGTACTAAGCGCCGGACGGAGCCAAAGTGCTGCTGCAAAATAGCCTCGGTAAGGAAGTTGTTTTGGTGGAACATGTGTACGTTCAAAGGTTGTTTTAGTCGTGCAACAGAAAACTCAGATTCTACAGATAGTCTAGCTAGCTGTGTGTATTTACCCTGCAGAGATCTGTCATCATGCATCATAGTTAGTTTTAGTTTTCTACCTTTGGGTACTTGGTAAATGTAACCCAGTATCGTGTTAATGTTGTAATTTTTTGTGTGTAGGTCCAATATTGCATTCACAAATATAACCTTGCAGATTAAATAAGCTGTATAGAAACTTGGTTAGCGTTTACATTACCAGGTAAAGTTGATGATGTACTGAAGTTTAAAGATGCCCCACCTTCTCCAACCCTAGATTAAAGTGAATGTAGAAAGATGTGGAAGCAGTGGTACTGTATAAATAGTGTTTTCCATTTTCTCTTAGGAGTACAAGAAGCCTTTTGTCCAGAGTGCATGCACACACATCCAGACGCACACAATGACGGACAAAAAAAATATTGAGTATAGCTCTTTCTACCCTGAGGAGGCCATTGTGTCTTCTACGGAATATCAATCCATACACAGCAGAGCACAGGGAGGATGTGTGGGCATGTGTGAGAGACAGTGTGTGGGAATAGACGGAGAGGTAGCGTGGGAATAGACAGAGAGGTAGCGAGACATGTTGATAGATCAGATCAATCAGGTGGAAATGATCAGTATCTCTGTTGTAAAGCATTAGTCCTCCTCCTCCTTACCTCCCTTCTCTCATCTTGTCCATTTAATCTCTAATCCTTGTCTCCTTTTCTCCCATCATCTCTCATCTTTCTGTTCTTGTCTTCCCCATCACCACTCCTCTCTCTCTGTCTCTCTCTCCTTTTGCACTACCACTTTCATTCTATTCCTTTTCTGGTCTGGTCTTTTAGTAAAAGTATTTCTGTCTGCAGCGGTGGATGCTTCACTGTGCTCATCTGTCACTGTTGGCTGTCACTTCTTTCTTTTTATCTGTCACTTTCACACGGTGTCTCTTTCTTCTCTGTCTATAACTTTCTGCTCACCCCTTCTCTTTATTGCTTTTCATACTAAAATCTTCGCACTTTTCAACCCATCCGTCCATAAACCCCCTCTCAATCACAACTCTTTTTATCGCTCCCTGTGACCCTTACATCCGTTCTCAAATTCTTTTTTCTTTCAAGCTTTTCTTTATTCAAAGACTTTTTTTCTCTCTTTTTACCAACAAAAATGTAACTTTGAACATAGCATAAAAACTTACCATGTAAGTGCTCATTGTCCCTCTTCCATTTCTGGCTGGATAAGATGCATTTTTATAGCAACAAATTAAATATAACTGCCTCAAAATTTGACATTTAAATTAGAAAACACATTCCAAACAAACAGGCTACCAGCATCTCAGATACATATCTGCCAAAGACTGATAGTTGAAATAATTCTATTAAAATAAATTCCATTGCTGACCTAAATGAGTTTGATTAAATAAAGTCAAAAGTCTTATAATATCACATTTCATTGAAAACCACAGTAAAATGTTTAGGCGGTCCAACGTGCTCGTAGTTACTGTCATTTGTTTTCCCAGTATAAAATCTGGAATTCAGTCAGGAAAGGCAAATCAGATTTAAATCTCCATGCCCCATAACTGTAATCCAATCTGCAGCCTATGACATGCTGCTTTTTGGATGCTTTTATATAGACCTTAGTGGTCCCCTAATACTGTTTCTGAAGTGTCTTTCCTGAAATTCAGCCTTGGTGCAGAATTACAGCCACTAGAGCCAGTCCCACAATGAGCTTTCCTTAGGATGTGCCATTTCTGTGTCTGTAGCTTTAAATGCTATTGAGGAGGAGGAGGGGGGGGCAAGGTGGAGGGTGGGGGTGTGGCCTTGACCAACTGCCACTTTGCTTATTTGCAAGCCGTGATGTCTCTCTCTTTCTCATGGGTGGGCCAAATTTTCTGGGCAGGCAAAGCAGAGAAAGGGGAGGTAACCTTGCTCCTTATGACATCATAAGGAGGAGATTCCAGATCAGCCCATCTGAGTTTTCATTTTCTCAAAGGCAGAGCAGGATACCCAGGGCTCGGTTGACACCTATCGCCATTTCTAGCCATTGAGGAACCATAGGCAGGCTGGGGGAACGCATATTAATGTTAAAAAAAACCTCATAAAGTGAGATTTTCATGCCATGGGACCTTTTAAATAAATTCTCTTTTACATTCTGGGTCAATTTTGGATGAATTCAGCAACTATGGCGCAGAGGCTCATGGGTATTGAAGTATTTAGAGCTGTCCACCATGCCCAAGTGACAGAAAAAAAAAACATAATTGCAGGTGGCCAAAAGATAAACCTGTGTTAGAAAGTGATTCTACATTCATTCCCCAACCTACTCATTAAAATGTTTTTCCATGGAATAAAAACACTATCACGCTACTTCCACTTTGCATTATTCACAAGTCCACAAGATTGCTTCTCAGGAAAACATAATAATGGGTCAAAATGCTATTTTTTTTCTGGTGATGCATTTGCTGTCAAGTTTAACTGTAAGGAAATTATCTTCAGACGCTGCTACCATATTAATGTCAGATGGAAGGGAAGGGGGGCATTGACTCTATTTGGAACAAGCACCTGAGATAAAGTCACTTTGATGTGTGAACAGCAGGCCTCTCACTTGTTCAAGTGGCACCACCTAGCAGCTGTTCTGACTTGTTTATTTCAAGCACCACTTCTCAAAATTTCTAACCAGTCGACATGAGAATTTATCTCATCAGACAGAGTAACACTTGATATTATTGCTTCTGTCACAATACCCAAAGGAAAAAGGTACGCTTCTTTTCCCTTTTCCCTGGGCAATCCCTTTGAAGTTAAAAACCTGAATGTCTTGAATAACAAACCACATCGAAAGCCTGCAGTAGGGCTGAAATCAGATACAGCTTTGGGAACCTTGCTTCCTCCCTTGGACAATAAGATACTTTGCATCTAAAAATAGAAGTATTTTGCTGCTAAGTTCCTCTTCCCTGACCTCCAATAGTGGTGTGTGCTCTATCATGGTTAATTCATAGAGTACTGTGAGAAATATAACCCACTTCAATAATTAACCACAACTAAGGAACAGTCAGCTGTGTCAGTGTGTGGCTCCCTCCATTTGCAATAACCTTCCTGCCAGTGTGGGGACACTAGAAGAGACACTATCTCAATAATTACATTCAAGCTGAAGGCCAAAGTATATTTGAACTGCTATCATACCTATCACAAAGTTCATTGAATGATTCCAGTTTAAAGTGCCCATATTATACTAATTTTCAGCTTCATAATTGTAATTTGAGGTTGTACCAGAATAGGTTTACATGGTTTAATTTTCAAAAAATAACATATTTTTGTTGTATTGCACATTGCTGCAGCTCCTCTTTTCACCTTGTGTGTTGAGCTCTCTGTTTTAGCTACAGAGTGAGGCATCACACATCTATCCCATCTTTGTTGGGAGTCGCACATGCGCACAATGGCAAAACACTGCTACAACACACACAAGTTCACCCTAATCTACAAAATAAATTGTATAGAACTACTTACATGTCCCTCATCTGCAGGTATTCCACGCAAACTGTACAGTATAATATATATAATATATATAATAATTTCAGTTTGTCTTTGACACTAAAGTCAGCTAACCTGACAGGCAGATAGTTTCTTGCACAGAACCATCTGAGAAGCCTTGATTGGAAACTGTTTAGAAAAGGGCAGGCTCTTTCAAAACATACCTGGCAGCTGATTGGATCAACCATCTGTCTTTTAAACTCTTGCTGAAGCAAGTTGGGAAAAGCGCTGAAACATCTTTTCCATTGTCAGTCTTCAGTGCCATTCTTGCTATTGCAGCATCTACGTTAACCTCTTTAGGAGCCACCATTGTTGTTTTGAACAAACCTCTTTGTTAGTCTATATCCACGACGTTCCACTTCCGGGATTGCTCCGTTGCTGCCGGAAATTTCACTGGATGTCACTCTTTTTGGTGGGATGTCCGTTACCTTACACTTTCTTTGTGTTGGAATTTTAAACTGGTTAACTGCTCCTCAGATCTCGGCAGGGTAAATCCAGACAGCTAGCTAGACTATCTGTCCAATCTGAGTTTTCTGTTGAACAACTAAAACAACCTTTGAACGTACACATTCCACCAAAACAAGTTCCTTCCAGAGGCTTTTTTGCGGCGGCACCATGGCTCCGCTCGGCGCTTAGCACCGCCCAAGACGATTGTGATTGGTTTAAAGAAATGCAAATAAACCAGAGCACGTAGAGGCTAAAACTGCCGGTCATGAAGGTTGTATCCTACATTTCATGTGTTTTGAAGCTGTCAGACCACTGTTAAGTGGGGAGTTAGAGAGAACAGCTTGACAGACCCCCATTTGCCTAGTTATGGTTGCTGAACTAGGATTGGACAATCGCTGTTTGGAGGAGGGGTTTGGCAAACGATCAATTATGGGACTCAATCTCCAGCAGCCAGACAGTATGATATATTGCACGGAAATATGCCAGAGTCATAAACTTATAAAATAACATTAGAAGCTCTTTGATTCAGTTCAGCTGTCAACTGAAATCTGCATCTTCATCTCTATCCGGTCTCACTTCACCTCAGATCCCCTCCTCCATGTCACTCCTCCATCCTGTGAGCTATCCATCATTTTCTAGCATTGCCACCTCACTCTAATGCAGGTTTGTTAGAGTACCAGATACAGCCACTCCATCAATGTCAGTCATCTGATCTGTAGTATACTGTCTGTCTTGCATGGCTTGTATAGCTGCTCAATGAAAAAAAAAAAAAAAAAAAACTAAAAGAAGAGAAATTGAACATTTCAATGAAATTGAAATGCAAACAAACTGAGCCTTTTCATTGGAGTCATTAGACAAAACATCCATCAAAACATCCTTTTAAATGAGGTGTCCCACAAAACCAACGTTGAGTTGAGAGGAATTTGTGATATGTGTCTCATTTGCAGATGACTGTGTAGTAATCACTTTATTATTCCTCTCAATTTTCATCCCCAATGGAGTCACAAACAAACACACACACACACACACACACACATGCTCACAGAGATGGTGGTATCCATTTCACTCTTGTCTTGTTTGGTCGTGAGCTGGCGTTAAATCCTCCCATTCTGCACACAAATGAATGTATTATTTGGGAAGGATTAGTGTTAAATGGCTCTTTTCTCTCCCTCTGTAGACTTAATAGAATGAGAGAATTAAACGCCAACTACCATCTAAACAATACTTAACCAGAATGGATGTTGCCATGTCTTCTTTTATATGTGCACCCATCTGTATGTGTGTGTGAATAGAGTGCTTTCGATGTGTCTTTAAATCTCTGTATTCTCTTGTGTGTATCCAGTTATGTTTTTTTTTTCATGGATTTTTTTTTGCCACTTTAATGAGCAGTTAACAGCAGTTGTAAGTTCTCCAATAGGGTGATGTCATACATTTATTGCATGTATATGACTATAAGGTACAACTTGATTCCCATGTATTAATGAAACCCTGCTCAGGAATGAACAGTTCTGTAGGAAACTATACATCACTATGAAAGTGAGTGTAGTTCAGGTTTGTGACATGCTCTGAGCAGAGGTAGGAATCAACACAAAAGTACGTGTCACATCAGTGTCAAGTGCCTGAGAAAATTAGAGATATTTATATTAAAACATGTATTTGCTCCTTCTGCCATCGTAACTTGGCATGCAAGGCTGGAATGGAAACATCGGGCCTCAGTCAATTAATATTAGTCAATTTAAAGCTCCCTAGTCTGCGTTTTAAAAGAATAGGCTTGTTGGGTTTTCTCAAAGAGAGCCAAACACAGACTCAAACTCATGAGTGATGTATTTGATTATTATTTTATTGATTTATTGTCAGGAGAAAGGGGATAGGAGGTAAGATGAGGGATGAGTCTGCTGGCAGAGACAGAGGGTTGGTAGTAAGGAGTTGTGGCAGGAGATGCAGATGAGAGAGCAGGGAGGCAGATGAAGTGGCAGGCTGACAAGGATGACCCTGAAGCACAGTGAAAAAAACAGGATTAGGCAAAGGCAAAAAGAAACACAAGGAGATATTCAACTACGGAACAATCTGGCAGTGAGTGGCTGAATGGCTGGAGTTGATAGACTGGAGCTTGAACCTGATGGAAGGCAGGTGTGGCTGATGCAGCAATCAGGGCAAAGGTGTGGCTGATGCATCAATCAGGGGCCAGGTGTGGATGATGCAGCAATCAGGGGCCCGGTGTGGATGATGCAGCAATCAGGGGTCAGGTGTGGATGATGCAGCAATCAGGAGCCAGTATGGAGCAGAGGAGCGCCAGGCCCACAGACACACAGAGGAGGGGAAAAACAAAGAAACAAAAGAAAAACCCCAGGGTCACAGCTGTGATCGGGACAGGAGGTAGGGTCAGTCAAGGTAAGAGACTTTTTACTTTATGCCTGGCTGCCTTCTGGTGTGCAGGACAACATAAAACAACTCAACAAATAAAATGGCTAATTGTAAACTTCTAGTTTTCATTTTTTAGTTTAGAGCTTGTTCTGTTGCCCCCAGTGGCTAAAAACAAAACACAAAAGTACATATTGCTGCTGCTTTAACTTTTCATTTAATTCCCTTAGTTACAGCTGTTCACACAACTCCTACAGTAGTCGTCTCATTCACAAACAACTAACAAATTCCCCAATGGTTCTTGCAGCATGGTGGTTCAGTGGTTAGCACTTCTGCCTCACAGCAAGAATGTTCTAGGTTCGAACCCAGGTCGTCCCAGGCCTTTCTGTATGGAGTTTGCATGGTCCCCCTGTGCTTTGCATGAAGACATGCACGCAATTAGCCGACTGGCTAACTCTGGTACATTTACAGAAATCTTGATTAATGTGCATTGCCCTAATAAAAAATAAAAAAAATAAAGCTATCAATAACTACAGATTATTGGTCTGAATAATTGATAAATTCTACTTTTGTACCATACATGTTTAAAATGTATTTAACCATAAGGGCACTGAGTCTTTGTACAGAAAGTAAATTGCTTTAATGTACTACTTTGGTAGTTCTCCACCATTATAATTACTGCATTGTTGTTAGCTGTTTACAAAGTGTTTACATTTAAAATTCAAATAATTCTACCTGTCAGATGCTAAATGGGCTAAATTAATGATTTGAAGTCAGTGTTTGGCAGTGACAGCAGTTAAAATACCACGTTTTTAAAATGGCAAACGGCAACAAACTTGGCTTGCCCTTTCCATTACAGTCCTTTTTATAACCATATATTCATACTTCTTGCGAATATGTGCCTGGCATGACGTATAAAATATGACCTGTATACACATGTATGTACTTTCCTTATAAAGTGGTCCCATCGGGCAGCTGTCCATAAAGCAGGTACATTTCCACAACTATCTGAATCTTGTTGATACTTTAAGTTTAATGTGGATTACATTTAGACATATCCATTTAGCATGAGTAGTTAATGTCTGCCTGTCTATCTCCATAATGTTTCATGTAATATGGCATGCATTTATCCATCCAACCTTTTAAGATTAGCGAATAAAGTTTGCAGCTGACAATCACCCTGTCCCACAGTCAACATTTGGAAAGCAGGCCAGAGAAGGACTACAGAGTGAAGAATAACAATGGATTGGTTTAAAGAGACCTTTGCAATAGACTACATGGACTGTCTATTCCATCAGCATTATCTATTGATCAATCTATTGATCTATATGTCTGTCTCTTTCACTGTAAAATAAGAGTTTGCCTCGGGTGGCAGGTGGCTCCCGCCGGTGGACACTTGATTTACTGCAGTTTTTGGCACTTCTGCGTTGGCTTCATTGTTTAGCACTGGCGGTTGTCGTTTGATCTAACAGACATCTGGGGTCCGTTCCAGGTAGGAGGTTTAACAAACTGAGTGTAACCCTGATGTCTGAGTTGATTTACCCTGAGATGTGAAACTCTGAGTTTTCAGTTCCAGAACAGCTGATATGAGTTGGTTCAATCAACTAGTATGTTGAGAGTATGTTCACTCAGGGTTACGTGCGTGCACAAAAGGCAGTATGAATAGCGCCATGATTCTACGTTTCACCATGGGAACAGCCACAAACAAACGGGTCGGCGGAAATACTCATGCGCACAAACAGCGAGTTTGAACATGTATTTCGTTAAAAAAGCAAGACAGCGGCTATGTCAATGGGCTGATGCTGCAAAAGAGAGAATTTGTGTGGGAGAAAATTGCTGCTTGAGTCAATGCGTACGCATTAACAGTGTATTAATTTCATATTTAATCACAGTAAACTTATAATATTACTGGTGAAAACTGGAATTGTATTATAATTTCATTCAGGTGCAATCCTGTTGGCGAAAAAGTAAACTATATTAATCCCATTCTGAGACTGCAGCACCATGATCATTAACGGAACTATAATGTATAATCATTTATTTCTTTTTAATGGCTCTCACTGGTTTGTGTCCTGGGAACACTACAAAAACGTTTCAGAGAGAGTCACACTTTTCTGACGGCTCTACAGTGGCTTTACTGTTAGCCTAGGCTACAGTATGATCCGCTACACTGTTATAAAGAAAACTGCCGTTTGCAAAAAACATAATGGACACAAAGAATCTGCTGGGATGTTAAAGCCTGTCCACGATGGTGGATGTTAGTGATATGAGGACGGATAAGGTATCTACATATCTAATGGACTGTGATTAAAAAATACTTCTCAAATCGGTTATGTGGAAATGAAAATACATTGGGACTCAGTATCATCTCCCGACGTAAACTCTCTGTGAATTAATACAGCTTTTTCATCAACGGGATCGTCAACAAAAGGACATGACACGTTTTATAGTCTGCCTAACCTAAACCAATAGGCTACGTCTTTTTATTCATGCAGATAACAAACCGCATTAAAATGCGCCTGATACAGACTGAATGAATGAGGAAATTAATTCCTCTGAGAGGGAGGAGAATGCGAGAAACTTGATTTTTTTTTTTTTCCCTGTTTCTCTGTCTCCTCCCTCTCAGAGGGAGGAGATTGAGAGAAACTCGAGGTTTCTTGAAGAAAACCTGCTCCCGACCAGGTTAGGTTCACAGGCTCAGTTACCATAGTAACTGATTCTGAGGTTAAGTTACCTCTCTTTCTGGAACGGAAAACCCAGAGTTTCCCTCATTTCAGGGTTAACCAACTCTGAGTTTTCACTAAACCTGCTTTCTGGAACGGGCCTCTGCACTGCAAACATTTTGTTTAGTGGTTGTTGCTCTCTATCACAGTTAAAATAATCCAAACAAGACGTTAATCTTCATTCACTAATGAGATGAGGTAAAAAAAGAAATTAGCTGGCTGTAACTGCAGTTCTGTAGGTACATTCATATCTAACCCTGTCTCTTAAAATTAACATTCCAATACGAAAAAAACTGCATTCTCATTTACGTGTTGAGCGGAACTTATTTTGTCCCGAATTACGTTTGTCTGACGTATCAAGTCTGCATAGGGAGGAGGTTGAGGTGGATGGATGGGTCAAACAAATGCAGGACTTCACCCAGGAAACCTCAATTTTTGTCCTCTGTGAAACCAAAAGTCAAGGCTGACTTGTTTATATGACAAACGTAAACCACGACACGTACATAACTTTCTTAACCCTTGTGTTGACTTCTGGTCACATTGACCCGTTCTCAATTTTTGTTTTTTATCAGAAAATATGGGACGTAGAAATAAGCGCTGAAAATGTGTAGAAGAAAAATTTAACAATTTAAAACACTGGAAAAAAATGCGTCAAACGTCCGGAAAAAAAAAAGGTTGACGGGAAGACAACACAAGGGTTAAAGCCTTAGAACGTAGTTTCTGCCGCCCCCATGGGGAATTTTAAGTAATGACAACAAAACTGTCGGCGCGTCCACATGATACAAGCCTTCCATGACCGTGCACCGCCGCCCCCCTCCTCCACACAGTTGCTGGTAGCCAAGGAGGACATGGAGGATTAAAAAAAACATGATGGACTCTTCAGAAGAGGTAATTACCTTCACTCGAGTTTCTGCGTGGGAAAGTCACCAGACGCCACAATGTTCTGAACATAGCCATACTGACAAATACAGCGAGAGTTGTGTGGGGCTGATAGTCTTAATTGGCTTTGTAGCAACACATTAACCATGAGTTAAACAGTGACCGTTTCACAATGTGCACCGGTTGCAAGAATGCAGTCCGTATTTTATTTATTTTTTTAGGAGACAGGGTTGGCATATCCCACCATGGCTCACAAAGTGAATTTACAGAGTGTGTAAAAAAACAGTTTTGTTTTGGTGGAATGTGTACAGTTACTATATAATTTAAGCATAATACGGCCTAATCACGAACATCCATTTAAATCTGATGTAGAACTATAAATTAAAAATCTACCCCAAACCTATCTACAGCAGGACTGTCATGAGCCCCTCGCCTCAGGTATCAATCTAGCTTAAAGAAGACACATTTCCCCTACCATTGTTTTGGGGCGGCCCCTCCCCCACCACCCCTGAAAGTGACAGAATTTTATAATTATGCATATATTTAAAAAAAAAAAAATTGGATGCGCAACATAAAGCTGTTTTCACCCATACAGGCAATTCGCAAAAGTGTTATTTCTTTTAAATTAAACTACCAATATAGAGGAAACGACTTAATGACTGTGAATTAGAGTATTGGCAGTTTATTTTTGAGAGTTTGTTTTTATTTTCTTGTTTCCCTCACCTGCGTCCTCTGATAACAACTAACATTAAATGGACATTTTCACAAAAAACTGAAGAACAACAACAATCCCAGAAGCAAAAGCTCTCCGTCTCGCCTGTGACTCACCCACGCGTGTGTGCGCAGCTGGTGTAGCCTATTAAAAGATACCTTCCGTGGCACATACGCTTGCACTTACTTTGTCTCCTTATATTATGGTAAAACACCACTATAGCTCCTGACCCAGATTTCTAAGGGCGCAATAACTCAAATTTTAACCCTTTTACACACCAGTGATCCCACCACTACAGGTCTGCCAACTCTACTAGATATCTCTCTGGTATGGAGTAGATCTCCTTTTTAAAGCATAATTGGCACTGCCCATAGATCGCTTAACCCCGTCTGAGCCAGTTTAAAGCCTCTCAACATTAATCTTAAATACAGGTTAGAGTGTGGATGTTAACCTAATGACTTACTCAAGGAGCAGAATCAGCTTTTCATCACTTTTTTTTGCAGAGGCTTGCTTTTACTAAAATAGTACAGTGCTCATTGCAGCTTTCTCGAGAACCGGTCAATGGTCATACAATCTACTTTATTCTTGACACTGCGCTTTCTTGGATCCTGAGCAGTACCCTTGCCTTGTCACAAAACAAAACTGCTACTTCCAGTCAGAAACACCGGTGAAATATTCTCTGGTTCAAGGGAAAAAAACACCAAGAGCAGACTTTACCATTAGGCAAGATAGGAAACAGCCTGAGGGCCCCAACTAAAAGGGCCTCAAACAGCTATAGATTTATTATGATGTTTAGATATGAAATATGTTGAGTTATGTTGCACCTTGACATCGAGCCAAACAACCCCCCATAAGCTCTTTTCCCTTGTTATAACGTTGGTCGAGTTAGCGTTATCAGCTATAGCTCGAGATCCCACGAGATCACGCACAGAGCACATCTATTGCAGGAAGAGACTACTGGTGAAGAATCAAGAAGCGAGTGAACAGCAGAAGCAGCTACTGCAGCGAGAGGCGATAGGACAAGATGCCACACATTGTATCTATCCCGGCTGCAGTTTAAAAGCAATAGATGTTGTTCTCTGTGCGTGATGTTGCGGGATCTCTCACGGTAGCACCCGAGAGGAGTATCCATCAGGCAAGTGTTATTTTAAATATACTTCTGATGTAGTTACAAACTTTCTAATGCCTCGTTTTATAAGTACAGAAACTATTTGTACTACTGTAGAAGTTTGGTATCATTCTGGGCATTACTAGTGGGATAATTTACGAGATACAATCGTCGATCCATTAGTGCCTGCACTAAGCTAACCAGCTGATAACGCTAACTTGACCAACGTTATAACGAGGGGAAAAAAGTTTGTCTCGAAGTCAAGGTACAAAGCAGCCTAGGGTGAAATTACTCCGAACCATCACTTTAAGCTATTCAGCATTTTTGTAAATGAAAGTACATTGTGCTCATAATGCCAACAAACATTTGAATGCAGGACTTACTGCATTTATATTTTTACAAAAACAAAATTCTTTGAAATAGGCCTAATTCTTCTACCACTGCCAACACCAACATTCCCAGTTAGGGAAAGGGTGAAAAATAAAGGAAGACCGTGTTTGCCAGGGTTAGTTAAAGTTGTGGCTACTTCCGGTCAGAAAAATACACTACAGTGGAAGGTCTTAATTTCCAAACAGGTGTATAAGTTGCTTGCTTTGACATAACCACCACGGTTATAAAGTAATGTTAAAGCATGGATGTAAGTAACGGAGGTAAGTGTGTAAGTTAGTATGGCAAACTTGCACAATGTGAGTTGCAATGGCTGAGTGACTATGTTCCTGTACGATATCTCGTTGACTCCAGGGAAGAGAAGAAGAAGAGTTTGGTTGTAACGTTAGTATATCCGTGTTAATCCGTATTAATATTGATTGTGTCCCATTTACAAATTGCATCAAATTCGATACTGCACGTCATCAGGTACTCATCAATACAGCTGCCAATTGAGAAGTAGATCGGATGAACGTTTTTTGAAATATTCAAAGGACAGACTCACAGATATTCCTTGCTTTATTGTTAGATAAATGCAAAATATTTCTCACACATTTTTGTTTTAATACTAAGGTACAGGTTCTATATTATATCCAACTACCAGAATCCTCTCCACACACCCCTCCCCCACTAGCAGCCTTATTGCTCACATATAGCATATAGGTGAAACCAATGTGCTCTTTTCTATTTTCTAGATTTTCTTTCTCTTCACCTCACACTTTCTCCTCTGCCTCTCTTCTTGACCTCTGTGTCACACATTCAGCTGCAGGCAGATAAGTGCTACCTGTCCTCCTTAACCCCTACTGTATATCCAAGTCATTTAATCCACTCTACTGTCACCTCTATTCCACCATTAACACACCTCCTTACATACATCCTGCTCTTCCATCTCCCCATCTTTTTTTTTTTCTCTCGTCAGACACAGCTGGAACCCACTTCTCGACCTCGTCTTTCACTCTCGTTCTCTACATCCTTTGTCCTTCTCTGCCAAGATCTAATACAGTGCTGTCCGTGTGACTGTTATACTCGCTCTATTGTATTCCTATACAATGTTATTCACTATCTGTTCCTCCTCTTCTCAAACTCTTGTGTGTGTGCCATTTCCTCATTTATCCATGCCAAAATTACAACCATACAAGATGAAAGCAGCACCAAGTTATGCATATGGATACTCATTTATATGTGACAGCACATGCTGCTACTACTGTATTAATGTACTATACAATCATTGCAAACTTATATGCAGGTTTGCAAACAGAATAACATGTTTATTTCTATCCAACAAAGCATTTCAAGTGCTACAGCAGCACTGATTTTTATACAACACAACATATGGATAGTAAGCTTTGCAGGTGTCAATAATTCCCTGCTGCAGATGGTGGTAGTCTTGGATTTTACACTTTTTTTTTTTTTTTTTTCTTCTTCTTTCAGGTATAGCTGCAAAAAATAGATGTGAGGATTCAAGATGCTAATTGAAACAGCAATTTATGTAAAACTATATATTATATTATAACAGTGCCTAGTATCAAAAAAGACACACCAGTACCCGCTAAGCTGAAAGAAACCTATTCACACTTCACTGGAATTGTCTCATCTCTCTACAAATAAGATGAAATACCATTAGACGCTACACTGAAACAAAGTCTGCACAGTCTTCAGTTTTTACGTGTGTATGTGAAGTGCAGTAATTTATTTTAATACTAAATTCCAATAATGTCATAAATCTGTACCCAAAAAATAAAGACAATTATTTATCTCACTCATGTCCACAGTGCCTTTTGAATGTGGCTCACATATTCCCAGAGGATGTATCCTGACTAATCCCCTGATTTTTCACCATGAGGTTGACATTCGTGGCTTTGAGTGAAATGTCTTGACAACTATTGGATGGGTTGTAACCACTTTTGGGAATCTATTGACTATATCTAGAGGCATCATCAAGTCAAATTTTAAATTTGTCCGATACTTTGTTTATGATCAAACATCTTCAAACAGGGTGCTAACTATGGGGGAGCTAGGGGGAGCTCAGCTCCCCTTAATAAGACATGGGCTCCCCTGAAAACGTGATTTGTGAAACTTTGGGGGGGTTTCTAAAAATATTAAGTGTGTCATTTTGATGTGCAATTTCAGTTTTGTGTAATGTGATCATCGTGGATGAAGTTTAAAACTGCAAAAATCTCATTCATGCATGCATGACGGCGATTAAAATCTACTTAACTTCAGATAACTATACAAGCTATTCTTGTCCTGAGCATCAAGGCATGGCGGTGCTGTGGTGCAAATTCAACTCATGTTTAGTAGGCTACATGTTAACTCAAAGATTCATATAAACGTTGGAGGCCATTAATTGGCACGCAAAGTCCTTGAAATCCATTCTGCAATAAGCATCATATAGCCATGGCAAAAAGAAAACAAGGCAGTTTAATTAATTTTGGTTTTACTAAGAAATTGTGTAGCGACGATGCTAATAGCACAACCAATTCACCTGCTGCAAGCCCTGTTAGCACACCTCCCACCGGGGTGACATCGAAAGAAGAAGCTGAAGAAATAATGTCCTCTCTGGCTGAAGATGGTGGTCAGAGACCGGTCCATCCTAACCCTTCTTGCTCCTCTCTCCCATTAAATTGGAACAGCCAGCAGTGGAGAGACTGGAAGAGCCAATATGGCTGTTTAAGAATGGAAGCTTGGGCGTCTCTAAGGTCTAATTGAACGGAGGAATTATGGTATTCTTTGGTAGCCTGAGTAACTTTAACTTGTGTTCATGTGAAATCTCAAAGACAGCCTGATGCTTTGTTTATAGACTATTTGTCGGTGGCTGTTTGCTGTTTGCCCTATCTATTCCTGTCTATAAAGTAAATCCTGTATAGTGCATACACTTGTAGCTGTTTTGTATCTTTGTAAGTAGCAAGTTCATTATGTAGGATACACAGTAGTGATTTGGTGGCGAAGATGTTTCTGTCTTTGAACCAAAAGAAAGCACTTGCCCTGGTTGTGAGAAGACAGAGGAAGGCACCCGCAGCAGCAACAAGAAAAGTGTGGGTGCACGAGACCCTCAGGTCCAGAGAGCAGTTGGGGGAATTCCAGCTGCAGGAGCTCCACTTTCACTGTGACCGGTTCCAGGGGTCATTTTGGTTCAACAGGGAGCAGACAGTCTGCTGACGAGAGTCGGGCCTACGATTTCGCGGATGGGTTATGAATGGGTTTTCATTTCTAAATAAAATGTTGCATGTCAACACTGTGTCATTGCATGTTTACATACATGAGTAAGATGTCTGCAGTTATTGCAGTCATCATTCATTCATACTCTGGAAAACACTTTGTTTAATGCATTTGTGCAATTAATTCCTCCAAAATTGGAGCTTACACACTTGGAAATGGGTACAGTTATTCTGTGTAACGGCCACATACCTAACTACCTATATGTGAACTTCAATGAAAAAAAAATGAAATGACTTGTGTCAATCAGTCCAAACATATCTTACTTCATATAAACATACAAATATATCCTACAAATACCTGTATGGAGCTGTATATCAACTTGGTATTTGGTTTTCGCAGCTCACAACAGTACACTTCTTCTAAGTTGCTTTGGCACATTTCTCAGATCAGAGATGACAATAATGTGTCACATAGGGAATAGTGCTCCCTTTCATGTGCATTGTACATTACACTATACTTACAGAGTAAACGGTTAAATATGGACAACAACACAAAGCTGTTTCACTATCTTGGTATAAATGATGGCGTAAGGACTTGTCAGTTTGATTGGGTCATTGGTAGAAATACTTGCTTATGACATGTAAACAAAATATTTCAATCAAAATACATGCTTTTGCAGGTCAGTCACTATGCAGTGCAGTTTACACCAATTGTTTTAAGAAATGCACTCACTGTTGTGCAAATGCAAATTATTATTTAACAAATGCACCAACGTATCTGAGAAAAAATGTAACATAGATGATTGTATTTCAGTGGAGACATGTCCATGTTGTTTTCACATAGCTAAAACAAACCTGAATGATTTAAATTAGGAGGCTACAATAAGCTACACATCTGGCATGCCTATTATGGTGGAAATATGCACCACAGCATAGTTTTGCGTCCAAGGTCTCTGTACGACCTCGAACTTGTGTCGTACAGCTCTGGGAGATCGCTGACCAAATCAACCTCTCGTCCATGTTCCGTTTGTGGATTCACGTGTATGCGGTGATTACATTTTTCTGTTTTTTTAGATACCTGAATGCACGTCACAGCGCATCGCGGCCACTCTTGCGCGTGCTGCGGTCAAAGTTGAACCACGTTGAACTTTGACCGCGGCACGCGCAAGAGCAGCAAGCCACAAGAAGCAGCGGCAGACCAGTTCTTGCGCGCGCAAGCCATTGACAATAATGGGTTTCATAACGCAGCGCTGCCGTTTGCGCGTCCAATGTGAATGGCCCTTCATTCTTAATACATTTAACGTTGAACCAGGCCAGCACTTTATTTGAAGGGCCACAAACATGATGAAGTAATGAAGAAGATATGTTTAGTTAATGATTACAACACTGCAATTATTCAGAATATATGTACACTGCTATGACTGGTCAGTTCTTTTGAAGAACACATGAACATCATTAATAAATCAGAAATCATGATGCTTCAGATGCCTTAATTGATTCATCAATTAACGTTTTGTGCCTGCATTAAGTCATGCATGATATACTATAAATCCTTGTGCATTACTGATAGTTCATGATTTATTTAATGCATGAAGTCATGATAATTCATTTACTATTATTATAGTGTGTGTGTGTGTGTACATTTAAGACGTTGGGAACATATCTCCCTCATTTCCAAACTGCCCGTCGTCAGTCAGTGTTGTTTTACAAACAAGGGGGGAACAAGTCTTAAAGAGCTCCATACTTGACCTCAATGTGTTAGTCAGGCAGTCAGTCTGCCAACTCATCTGAGACGACAACGACCAACCTCCTGTGTCTAGTCTGGGAAAAGAGTTTGTCTTATATTACAAAAATGATGTATCAACAAGTTTTTCTAAAGTTTTTTTTCTTCACTTAATCCTATGAAGAATACAGCCCATTCACAGATCTTAAATAATGTGGAAAGAAATGTGTTGTAAGTGCACATATGCTTTCAAGGAAGGGAGCACATAAGTGATGATGGACAAAAGAAGGGAGAGTGCGACATTACGTTACGTTCCTTGCTCCTTACATAGTTTTCACGAAGATTCTGGCATTCACCAACATTTTCTTATTTGGGATTTGACAGAATCTAAGCACGCTCAAGAGCACTCCTACGCACAATTGAGAGCTGACATGTTTGCGCAAAGTAAGTAGTTATACCGTTTTTGTCCATTCTAATTTAAAATGTAATTTGTTTTTCATTGTTTGTTTTAATAAATACACACTACACTTAGACTTCTGCTCATCCGTAAAGCACTTTGAATTGCCATCGTGTATGAACTTGCCTTGCTTTGCCTTCAATTCACATCAATTATGTTAGCAGGGAACCTTGCCATCCAATAATAAGTGATTGATCACGCTATTTATACGCCCAAATTGTGCATATTTCTGCAGACTAGGACTACCCCACACAATGGCGTATTTCTTTTTGTATGCCTCAGATTTTAGATCAAACAATTTATTTTTTATTTCATCAGTTCTGCGCCCTTTTCCAGATACAGCGTTCACTGCATGAGTAATTGCTGCTTTGTAGCCATTGCTGACGCTACTAAATATGATGTCTTGTATTTCACTAGCTTCTTGCAGCAGTACCTCCACTTAAGAATTACGAAAGTTTTTTTCTTTCTTTTTGGAGTTGAGGCCTCCACCGTCTTTACCACGTCTTTTCTCGAAGTGTGCACACATCCCTGCCATCTCATGCCCTTTTATGGGAATAAACGGGGCGTTTACCTATGCTAAATAGGAGCAACGGGCACGAGCGTTCAATTTACGAAGACATTGGGATTCATCACTCTAAGAAAACACCTGCGAACTATTCTGCTGTTTAAGAACACGTCATGAATCAGACGTAGACTATTCTTAGGAACTTTCTTAAGAACAAATTTAAGAAAAAACGTAGGAAGACATTGGTGAATGAGGCCCATTGAGATGTCAGAAAGAAGACGATGCAGATTGAGTTAGGGGCGCTCTGAGGAAAGCCATAACAGCTTGTGTGTGTTTGTTTGTGCCAAGCAGTGAGTGGTTCCTGTATTATTGATTGGCTATAGTTGGAGAAGGAGATTGAGAGCGACAAGTACAATTTCGACACAGACAGAAGACACGCACAGGTTACACAATATAAAAATGCATGAATTATTGGTGTGTGTGTGACTCTGTTCATGGGATCCACCCACGCTTACCCTACATGTCTCCCTTATATTGTTTGAACATGTTCTCAGAGACGCCTGCACAAATTATCATGATTTACACACTCACACACATATCCAACACTGAAATATCTGTGTTGACAAGATGGGTTCCAGTTGCATCTACTTGTCTCCTTTTGTCACTAGAACAGTGTGTAGTGTTGCATAACATTTCTGTGTGTGACTGTGTTCATATTTAAATATGTGCGTGCCTTTTAAATCTTCCTCCCTGCTAATTTGTGTGTGTGTGTGTGTGTGCTTTTTAATGTTAACTAGTGTCCCTTTTAACTTGTGTATGATTTATTTGTGTATTGTTGTGTATCTCTTACTTGGTAAAATAAGTACTGACATGCGTGCTATGAGGAATTGAATGTGAATATTAATGCATACAGTATGTAACTTCTGGAAAAGGTATAGATGTTGACTGTAGAGTGCATGTATGCGTCATCAGTTTCGAGTGTGAGAGCTGTATGCGTGCTTTAACCACATGCCACTGTTGAGGGCTTTTAAAAGTGTTATGAGATGGGAAACCTTTCAATTTTAATTAAACTCAGAAGTGGGGTTCATGTAGGAACATGAAAGTAAATAAAATAAATAGGTCTGATTTGCACTGAAGGTGCAGTTCAGATTTGAATGACTTAAAATGAAAAACTCTAGCCTAAATCCCCCGATGGAGCTGCAGCATCAAAGAAAATTCAGTAGATCCCTATTTTCCACTCACAAAAGAAATTTAGTTTTTCTTTCAGCACTACATCAATCTTTGAAACCGTGAGTTCCTTTAGAGCAAACTGGACTCATTGGTCTTAGATTTACAGTGCTGCTTGTGTCTTGACTTTGGTTTCCTTCCATATACAGCACCACAGACCAGCTGTGGTTTAGTATTTAGTGATGTTGTGTCGCATTCATTTCTGCATTGGGAGTCCATAAATCTTGCCCCAAAAGACTTTGTAATAAATGTTAATTTGTTTTTTTTGGATCTTAATCAGCCTACATATTTCCAAGTATCCTTTTTCTTTTCAAGGCATTATAAGCTCAAGTAAAATGACTAAATGTCAACTTTACACACAAGATGCTGCATCTCATAATACATTACTTTGGGTAGTGTTAGGGTTAGCAGATCCAACTACATTTAGAATAGTTTAAACATCGTCAAAAGAATATAATAGGTCCAATTATGTTCGACTACTAAAACACTGTTGTGGATTTCTTTTTCTACAGTATTGAGTATGTGGGTGTATGTCTGTAAAGCTAATATTATGACAGAATGAAATACTGTAAAGGAGCAAATTGGATTTTTTTTTTTGCAGCCAGACTAATTAATTAGGAGTTTCAATTAACATGGACCTTCATGTGTCCAAATCCACTTTTGCTAGTTTGATAGCAGAAAAAAGGGTCCGTGCGCCAGGCGCATGGTTCAAAAGGGTTGTACTTAGTGTCTTCATTAATCATAGGTGTGTTTTAGGTGTAACATTCAATAAACCAGAGTGTCATCTCCCATTCCATTTAAATGCCAGGCGCATTTGTACCTTGGTGCATTGCTATTATGATGGCAGATTTGCTGAGCAGGAAAAAGAGAAGAAACTGATCTGCTCGTGTGTGAAGTGAAAGCGCGCCAGCAGATGATATCATGATACTATTTCACATTGTAATATTTTTAATCTTTAATCACGTTTGTGTGCTGCCGCACGTCCCTGTGTCATTTTAATAATGCGCTGTTAAAACAACAATGAAATGCTGCGCTATTGACTTTAAACCAGGTTTTTGTTGGTCAATGGCGCGATGACTTCGCGCTGCCTCAAGATAGCAATATGCTAAGAATTCACCTAAACACACCTCCCTGTAAGACCAGCACGCCCAAGGGCGCGAAGATGGGTGCAGGTGGAATAGCTTTTTGTTTGTTTTCCATTTACAGAGCCAGGGCTGTGTCTTAATGCCTGATTTAAAAATAGAAAATAGAGAGCTAGGTGATGGTGAGGAGATATTCGCTGAATTTGACAAAAAGTGCATTGGATTAACATCACTTGCAAAACCTTTTAGGCTCAAGGAAAAACATCATGTCATGTCTCTACACAAGTGCCATTGTTACCAGCCCTTCTCACTGTGTGAATCCTCTGGCTTTAAATAAATTGTGACATCAAGTTATTACATTGTCATAGGAAAGTTATCGCAAACTTTGACAAAGTGCAAACGGAATCATTAGTGACTCTCACAGGATTTTCTCTGGAAGTTTTCTGTAATGTCTGAGACAGTGGCATGCAAGTTATTTTTGTCACATTGGTGGGCAATTAAATTCTACTGTAGGTGTTTAGCATTTCACTGAAGAACATCCCAATCTGTCTCAAACAACAGCACAATATAACCAGTTCTGAAACGCAACATGTAACAATTTGGTGCATTAAATGAACCAGCATTGACACCAGTTTTGCAAAAGTCTGATATGTTCCCCATTGTGCTGGCACCTTCCATTGAAACAACATGTTACAGAACACAGTTCAGCATAGTGAAGCTCTCACAGGCTTTCAAGAAGTTCCACATTCGTTTCGCAGCTCTCTTTGTGAAGGTTTCTCATACTTAAAAGTCTGGATATCAAATGAGTCAAACTTTCTAGTCTATTTCTAATAATAGTTTGTCATCCCAAATGGGGCAATGTACCATGAAAACATTTTTCCAAAGTGATTTATGGATGTTGCTGTTGTGTTATTCATTATTACATTTTACTTTCTTAGAACAATGTTATTTTCTCTACTCTGCATTTTACTTTCACTGGTCTGGATCCGATGGTAACATGCTCAATTACAGTTTCCAGTAGCAGTGGCAAATGGTAATGAAAGGCAACTGGAGGAATAACTTTTAAAAACATGATCTTGTGTAAAGAGAGAGAGGGGGGAGGAACATGTAACCGCAAGTAAAAGTATTTACAGGAAATCTGTATTTTGAGAACGCTTGCAGTAGTATTACTGCTGTCATAGGCTGCCAGTCTTCTCAGCTAGGCCCCCTCCTAGCATAAAAAAGGTAGTGTGCACTCTGAATATTACAAGCTTACATTAGTGAGCATATAGCAGCAATATCAGCAATAAATGCATCTCATTTCAATTGAACTCTTTTAAATTTCAATACTTTGTCACTTAATGAGAAATTTCAGGCAAGTGTGTTTGAAAACCCAAATACTGGAACAGTTCATTTTTATTTATTTGATTTAAAAACAACAACTGCACAGCAGTATTTACATAGGTTGGCACAAACCAATCTCAACAAACAATATGTGGGGGAAAAAAAAAAAAAAAGTTGCAATACACGTGTTAATGACAATGGCAAATACAAAAATATGTATTACATTTGTCCTGCAAAGGCTGCAGTCTTTTCTTATAGAATTCAGTTTTTCATTTTTGGGAGCTTGCAATATTCAGTGTGTGGACCTCTCTTTTTACTATTAACCATCTTTGCTTATTACATAATGGCACTTACTGCACATTGTCATTTTACCATGATTCTTTCTGGGATAGCCGATGTTTGAACAAGTCATTGTCAATTGATTTTGATAGAGACTATTTCTTGGACAGAATGTAATCCTGACAATGTTTCAGAGACGTTTCACAGCAACGCTATGAGCACCACAAATGAAATTCCATTGACCAAAACTATCTGGATGGATGGATACTTTATTTGAATGTAGAGGAAGTGAGAGAACGATTGTGGTTTAGTGTTGTCTGTTGTCAATGCTGTTCTCAGTATTATTAAAAAGAGTATTATAATGAATGAATAAACACAAATCCAAGAGCTAGTACACTTTGTAAACACCTTCATTTGTTATTGACCAAGTACAGTATGTGTCCACTTATTTGTGTATTGTTGACTAATAGCTGCTTCTTGAATTAATTATGCATTAGTTTGTTGCTGCAGGTCAATGTATGTGCTTGTGCATTTCTCTACAGTGTGTGCGAAGTGTGTGGGTGTGTCTGTAGAGCTAATATTATGACAGAATGACACAGAGGCTCGAATTGGATTATATAGCAGCAGACTGATTAATTACTACCCTCAATTAACATGGACCCTCATTAGCATGTGGGTTAGCTTTGTGACTTCCTGTATCTGGTGTGGGCAACTTTTTCATAGCTCTCACCTCCCTCTCTTGCTCTCTGTCTCCCCTGATTTGTTCTGCTCTCTCTCTCTCTCTCTCTCTCTCTCTCTCTCTCTCTCTCTCTCTCTCTCTCTCTCTCTCTCTCTCTCTCTCTCTCTCTCTCCAACCCAGTCTCACGTCAGTTCGTGATTTGTGAAGATTTACGTGTTGGGGTCACATTTTTTATACTAATGTATTTCGATGAGAAGGATCTTACGTAATCACAGCACGAAACTTTCTGCCACTCGGCTGCGGCAGAGAAGCTGGATACAGCTTTTGATATTATTGGTATTTTTAGCCCAATAATCGCTGTTTTAATCAACATTTATTCACCAGATCTTATCACGGTTTATAGCGATATGTATTTCTTTTAATGTAATTATTTCAGTCTATTTCGGCCAGGGAAGCTGGATTGCTTTGTTTATTGATATTTTTAAAACTATAACGCTACATCTTTCAACATGTATTTAGCTGTTATCATGGTATGCATTTCTTTATTTTAATAATATTATTTTGGTCTTATTACCGGTGAAATACAGTAAATAAGACAGAACAGTAGGCTACGATATGAGCCGAGCTGGGCGCATTCAAAGCCGATGTCCCACGATGCAATGCGGGCATTCATTCACAGAATCAGACGGCGATCAACGTGTCTATATCGCTTCAATGTACGTAAGGGATAATGTAGAGGGTTGTTATAGCGAATACAACAACGACGGGGTGATCAGGACCCCGACGCCAATCTTCTTCTAGCAGATTTATTGATAGCTCTCCTCCGGAGGGAACAGAACTGCGTCCATGGCAACGCTCTGCTATGCATGGCAACGGTGTGTTATACTTAGCAACGGTCTGTTATCAAGAAAATAACAGACCGCATTCTACATTCGAATACAAGCAAGCCATGTAATAAATATATATAATCAGTAGTTTTGTCCAAAGCAACAACACGTTGCTCAGTTTTGTTCCTGTAAGTTATGCATCGTAATAACGTTTAAAAAAAATCAGCTGAAGAGTCCGGAAGTGACGTCGTAATTACCGCTCGGCGGATAGAAAAGATACAAATACATAATATTCGTAATATTGATGTTTTTGTTTAACGTTGTATTTGAGGAGTTAAACAATAAAGATAGCATCAATAATAAAATACAGTTTCGTGCTGTGATTAGGTAAGATGCTTCTCATTGAAATACATTAGTATAAAAAAAGTGACCCCAACACGTAAATCTTCACAATAACGTAATGGTATCACGTTCTAATAGATTTAATTTCGTAATGCCATCACGAACTGACGTGAGACTGGGTTGCTCTCTCTCTCTCTCTCCTTTTCCTTTGACTCTTTCTTCCCTCCAGTGTGTTTCCTAACATCTATTCATCATCTCTGTTTAGATGCATGAGTGACTGATGTATTTTTATGCATTTGTGTTTCTGTGTGAGGGCATCGCTGTGTGTGTTCACTTGTTTGTGTCCCTATTCTCCATTCTAATTAAGGTGATGTTCTGTGAAATCACTAATTGCTGCCTCTTTGACCCAGCTCAGGTTTTAAGGGGCTGTGTTTGTTTTTTTGTGTGTATCTGCTCCAGTCAGAGTTTCGAAAAATGCTTAATAAAATATTGAATTAAAGGTAATATTTGTTCAACTCTCGACAACCTTTTAAAGGATGAAAACAAAGAAATGCATTTGCTAGTGTTCTAATTCATCAACTAATAAATAACCACAACAACCAAAGTGGACATTTTAACCAACAGGAGGGATAGTTTCTCACTGTAATGGACAGAGCTGTTATTGACAACATGTCACAATGACCAAAGACAGTTTTGGAATGTTTTAAGCTACTACAGGACCACTCCTTGGGCCATCGAACATTTTTAAAATATTCAGCAAATAGGTTTCTTTGACTATTTACTGTTTTTTTTTTTTAGAATTTCTCTATCAAGGAGGAATGATTCACAATGTACTAACTAGTTTACAGTATTTAGAAAAAAAGAAGCTTGTATTGAAAGCCAGATTCTGTAGCTCTCTGAAACAGAGACGCTGGTGGCTAGCTGTTAGCTAGCTGTTAGCTAGCTGCTAGACACAGCACCAGAGGTCTGATCCCCATGACCCGATCCCAAACCACCCAGAATCTCCGCCGGATCAGCAAACTTAAGAGCAGCAACAAAAAGTTTGCTGGGATCAGACCTTGGCCCGGGGGAAACATTAGCCGCTGCCATTTTCTTTAGGTAACAGCTAGTTAGCTGCTGTGCTAACACATCCACTGTCAACCTGGCGCTGGGGTTTGCACTGGCTGAATTGGAGTTGCTACTGTACAGCTGTGAATTAAAAGTCCATCTCCGGAGCTGGTATCCACTCTCTTCATGGCGAAATTGTCTCGGCGGAGGGAGGCAGGGAGAAGGAGCTTGGCTGTGCCTACTAGCTAGTTGCTTTGGTCTTAAACTGTGAGCTAGCCACATCCCTGCGTTCTGAATCAGCTGCAGTTGTCTGATTGATTTTTTTAGGGAGATTTGTAAAGACACCGTTACAGTAGTGAAGTCTACTGAAGATAAAAGCATGGACAAGTTTTTCCAAATCCTGCTGAGACAGAAGTCCTTTAACCCTGATAATTTAAGGTGATAATAGGCTGATTTTGTAATTGTCTTAATGTGACTTTTAAAATTCAGGTCTGAGTCCATGACTACACCAAGATTTCTGGCTTTCTGTTTTTAACATTGTCGTTTGAAGCTGAGTGCTGACCTTTAATTGTTCCTCTTTTGCTCCAAAAACAACCACCTCAGTTTTTTCTTCATTTAATTTAAGAAAGTTATGGCACATTCAGTCGTTAATTTGTTCAATGCACATATTCAGTTGTTGTATTGGGCTATAATTCCCTGGCGATAAGGTTATGTAAATTTGTGTGTCATCCGCATAACTATGGTAACTTATTTTGTTGTTTTCCATAATCTGAGCCAGTGGAAGCATGTAGATGTTGAATAGAAGAGGCCCCAGAACTGAGCCTTGGGGAACTCCGCATGTCATATTTGTATGCTCAGATGTATAATTACCTATAGACACAAAGTAGTCCCTATTCTTTAAATAGGATTCAAACCACTTTAGTACTGAGCCAGAAAGACCAACCCAGTTTTCCAATCGGTCAAGTAATATGTTGTGGTCGACTGTATCAAATGCAGCACTGAGATCAAGTAATACTAAGACTGAAATTTTGCCACTATCTGTGTTTAAGTGGATGTCATTAAAGACTTTGACAAGAGCCGTCTCAGTGCTGTGGTGTGGTCGAAAACCTGACTGGAAGGCATCAAAACTATTGTTGAGTGATAAGAAAAGGTTGAGTTGTTGAAAAAACACTTTTTCTATGATTTTGCTTAAAAATGGAAGGTTTGATATCGGCCTATAGTTGCTCATTAGTGACGTGTCTAGATTGTTCTATTTTAGGAGTGGCTTGATGACCGCAGTTTTTAGGGCCTGTGGAAAGATACCTGAGATCAGAGATGTATTTACAATATTTAGAAGATCAGAAGCCAAACAATTCGAAACACTTTTGAAAACACCCGTTGGTAGAATATCAAGGCAACAGGAGGAGGTTTTCAGATGTTGTATAATGTCTTCCAGGTTGTTATGGCTGATCGCATGAAATTGTGTCATATTTGATTTTGTTTTGTGTGAACACTGACAACACATATCCTGTACTTGATATGGAAGCACTAACTGTTTGTCTAATTTTCTGAATTTTGTCTGTGAAGAAGGTGGCAAAGTCACATATTACATACCTCAGGGGCCAATTTGGGGACGTTTTTGAATCATTTACAATCCCGTAATTGTCTCCATCTGTTGAAAGCCTGACCGAGTGTGACTCAGGCTTCGCACGTCGTCTTTCACTTTCCCTTTGCCTTTTAGATTTTAGTTCTTCATTTAATTTGCTTCTTTCCTGTGATGGCCTTGCCCTAGTATCAGCCATAACTATAGCAGATTACTTCTAAAATAAAATCAAAATACACTAAGGTCTATATAAAGACATCTCCTGTTACCTTTTACTTGACTGGATACAGTAACACAGGCTTTACCGGTGTTACACTAAAATTTGCGACCCGTCAGAATACCTGCCGTAAATCATTTGTGACTTCTCGGGGAAAATTCGGACTCGGCCAGAGGCATTAATAAAAACTTTATAAAAATAGCGTTCTTTTTACTTTAGTCTTGTTTGCTGTTACAGGTCATTTATAATCATCAGATGAAAAATTACAGTTTCAGAAACATTTAAAACTTACATATATCACTTTAAGGATGTCTTTCATAGGCATATTTATTTATTTAATATTGAATAAAATGGCATTCCATGTTTCTGTCTGATTGGATCCCAAAGGGGATCTCCACCCACTACCGGTCACAAACCAACTTCATATTCACTTTGTCTAGACGGTTTAGTCCATGCTAAAGCAAATTACTTTGTCATTACAGTTGTGTGTATAACTAGAATGAGATGTTGCTCCTCAGCAGGCAGCAGCCATTGGAGTTGTCTTAAGTTGATTTTTACATTGCATTACATTTTTTATTTTGCTGCTACACATTTTTGGGGACAGTATGCGATTGTCAGAAGAAAACTTTTCTCAGGAAATGGTATTTATTAGCATTTCTTTCACAATTTCTATCGTAAAGTACAATAGTTGCAACATTTTATCCTATGTGTTCACTAGACTGCATTATCAGTGAGTGAAATTTATTCCTGAAATCACAAAAGCAATTCCTTAGTAATTAAACCTGCATTGCAATATTTACTAAATTGTACAATTTAAATCTGGTAAATTCTTGTTCTATTTGTGCAAGGCACAGCATTCTGCAATGCAGGATCCTTCACAAAGCTCATTACACAAATGCTAGGTCGGCAAAACATTCCCCAACGTAAGCAATGCTTGCTATAAATGAACAACAACAAACAATCGCCTGACAATCTTATTCATATGCTGTGGGCCTGCCCCAGGTTAACTGACTATTGGACAGAAACATTCAAAACTTATTAAAATACATATTTCTGTAGAACCTAACCCCTTCACAGCTATATTTGGAATCTTCATGGCAATGCAGAGGGTTAATTCTCCGCAAATGGAAACACGTCTACCCACCTAGCCATAGTAGATAGACTGCAGATCAAAGTTGGGAAAGTTATATTTTCTTTAAAAGGCTCACTAAAAAACTTTTGGTGAGACCCGGGGACTTTTTTTTTTCTTCTTTTTTTTAGATTACATAGACACACTGTCTGCCTGATGACTTGGTAAGCAATAGGGTCAGTATAGCACTCTGGTGGCCATATCGAATTAATACCTAAACTGTGATTTTGACACATACATGTACATCTATAAATTACATTGTTCATCAGAACTTTAGAGTTTGTGGACTGTTTTTGGTGTGCACTTCAGCTTGAAAAGTGGTCTCAGTAGGGGCCTACTGAGTAGGCTAATAACTGCGTGTTCCCCTAAAACTGTCCTTATCAATATTTTGACATTAAAAATGAGTTAAATAAACCAGCGGCTACCTGCCCAGGACCCAGGCTGACCAACGGTTAGCAAGTTGGTTAGCGACCTGGTGGACAGAGTGAAGCATTCAGCAGCTAAAGAGCCAGATATTTCCCTCCAGAAGTTGGTGAAAACCAAAACAAAACCATGTTACCATCAACAGAGGGAACACAGACGCAGGACACAGACTCTGATGTGGAATAATAGGGAACGTTTTATTGTCAAGTTGCAGATAATGAAGATGGACGTGGAGAGGACAATCCGGCTGGGTGAGACGCAGGTAGTGGGAGCTGACTGGTAAAGCGGAGGCAGGGTAATGGAGATAGCTGATTGTGAGCAGGGCTAAGCAGTTGATGAGCAGCCAGGCAGAGATGATGGGGCACAGGAGAAGCAGGTTAGAAAAACACACAAGGAAATGCACTTGAACGCACAATTCAAACTGTGACACTACCACTGCAGCGTTGATTAGTGATGGGTTGCAGGTGTGTAGCTTGGAGCAGGTGAATCAGCTTGGCAGCAATCAGGAGCCGGGAGAGTGAAGGGAAGCGGCATGCTCGCAATACAGAGAAACAGACAGGAGAAATGGTAGGGGAAAACACAAGAAAGACATGGAAATAACACTAACCCAGGAATTATGTGACAGGCCTGAAACATCACTGCAAATAAAAGCTAGTTGCTCCATAGGCCCGTTCCAGAAAGCAGGTTTAGTGAAAACTCTGAGTTTGTTAACCCTGAGATGAGGGAAACTCTGGGTTTTCCATTTCAGAAAGAGAGGTAACTTAACCTCAGAGTCAGTTACTTTGGTAACTGAGCCTGTGAACTTAACCTGAGGTCCGTTCCAGGTAGGAGGTTTAACAAACTCTGAGTTTAACCCTGACGTCTGAGTTGATTTACCCTGTAATGGGAAACTCAGAGTTTTCGGTTCCAGAACAGCTGATATGAGTTGGTTCAATCAATTCTGAGTAGGTTCACTCAGGGTTACCTTGTACCTTGTGCAAAACCACTATAAAAAGGCCGTATGAATGATTCTACGATTCACCATGGCAACAACCACAAACAGATGGGTCGGCGGAAATACTCATGCGCACAAACAGCGAGTTTGAACCAAGGGGGTAAGCTTTGCTTCAGAACGCAAACCTCCTATGGGAATCACCTCCCGTTAGCATTCCACTGACCGCCATTTTTTTTTTTGACGTCACTTGACTGCGAATAACTTTACATCTGAAGCATTTAAAGACTCTATTTGTCCGTTGTTTAGTTCTAAAGAAACACGACAATGTATAAAAGGCTCCATTACCTTGTACCTAACGTTATGGCTCCATAGCAGACGTTTTTGTAAAAATAGGCTAACGATTGTGTCATAACCACGAGACTTACTGTCGTACAATAGAGGAATTACCGTATAGTACAGGAGAAGCTCCCAGGCAGTTTCGACTCAAATGAGCTGTTTAGGTTTAATTACTAATGTTAACTAGCATTTTAGTTAGCAATAAATTAGCCTGTGCCCATGTTATCTCCTTACATATACCTACGTTCTCAGTCTCTGTAAGATTGGGAATGATTGAGATTTCTCTTGGCACAGCTACCAGAAGACTTACAACTTTCAGACACGTTGCTCACGCCACATTTACGCTGTCTCGGTCAGTTGGAGGCTGCGCAGTAAAGCAAGTGATCACCGGAAAAGTGCTTCTAATATCCTTCACTGGTCTCCGTCCAGAGCAACGGGGTGTGTTGGTCCATTATATACTGTCTATGGTTTGAACATGCATTTCGTTAAAAAAAACAAGACAGCGGCTGCTGCTGCAAAAGAGAGAGAATTGGTGTGGGAGAAAATTGATGTTTATTAATTTCATATTTAATCACAGTTAACTTATAATATTGCTGGTGAAAACTGGAATTATATTACAGCTATAATTTTATTTAGGTGCAGTCCTGCGGGCGAAAAAGTAAACTATAGGCTACTAATCCCATTCTGAAGCTGCAGCACCATGATCATTAACAGAACTATAATGTATAATCATTTATTTCTTTTTAATGGCTCTCACTGGTTTGTGTCCTGGGAACACTACAAAAACGTTTCAGAGCGAATCACACTTTTCTGACGGCTCTGCATACAGTGGCTTTACTATTACAGTGTGATCCGCTACACTGTTATAAAGAAAACTGCCGTTTGCAAAAAACGTATTGCGACACGAAGAATCTGCTTGGATAAAGCATGTCCACGATGGCTGATGTTAGTGATATGAGGACGGATAAGGTATCTACATATCTAATGGACTGTGATAAAAAATACCTCTCAAATCGGTTATGTGGAAATGAAAATACATCTATAGTCGGGACTCAATAGCATCTTCCGACGTAAACTCTCTGTGAATTAATACAGCTTTTTCATCAACGGGATCGTCGACAAAAGGACATGACATGCTTGAGAAAGGGTTAAACTCAGAGTTTGTTAAACCTCCTACCTGGAACGGACCCCATGTCTGCTGGATGTATAAATACTAGGGGTGTGAATCTCTATCTTTTTTATAAGCCGATCTGATCCATATCTCGATACATGGGCTAAAATATGGTTCAGGGACGATACATTTTACTATGGAAACTTTCAGTTTGATTTGATGTTGAAGCGACGATTAGCTGAGATACCATTCAATTTAACCGATACGGTTAATATTTGTTTAACCTAAACATTAATTTCCCATTATAAATTCAAATAGGCCAAATCCTTAAGACGCATTGCATACATAGATAGATAGATAGATAGATAGATAGATAGATAGATAGATAGATAGATAGATAGATAGATAAAAGGACCAGGTAATAATAGTTGAACTTCAACTAGTCACTCATAACCAAATAACATACACATCAGCTCCATATTAAATGAAACCGCCTCATTGCTGCTGTAATCTTTAAGACAGTAACACAAACATAGGTCCACGTTACACAGCGATTGTGAGCACTCCAATAATAATCATATCCCATCACATCCCTCACATAAACCAAACGCACACCCGTCTCTTTTAATGGCATTGCAAACACCGCAGCAGCTTTCGTTGAATTGACAGCGAAGCTTTACTCAATCGATTCGTAGTCCATATCCCTGACGTTCCACTTCCGGGATTGCTCAGGGGCCGCAGGAAATTCCACCGGATGCATGTATTTTCCGTTTTCTTCTGCTGTCTTTGTGTTGGAATTTTAAATTTGGTGGATTAATGAGAACTATTGTTGAGTGCTCCTCAGATCTCTGTAGGGTAAATGGAGACAGCTAGCTAGACTATATGTCCAATCTGAGTTTTCTCTCGCACAACTATTTTGCAGCGGCTCTGTGCGGAGCTCAGTGCGGCCCATGACGATTCTGATTGGTTTAAAGAAATGCCAATAAAGCAGAGCATGTTTTCCTCCCATACCTGAATGCTATGTGGAGTAGCCAGATCCTCCTTTAGCGCGCTTTGGAGGAGGGTCTGTTAAAGCGAGACTAAACGATTTGTAATGTTAGAACCGGGCCATCGGGTGAATCTTGGTCCATATAAACCGCTAATAATAATACGCTGCTGTTTGCATGCATGTTTGTCAAAAGAACTTTTTAAGTTGATATGTGAACTGTCTATCTTGTTGTGGCGTTCTGCAAAAAAAAAAAAAAAAAAAAAAAGGTTTTAATTATTGCTACTTAAACATGCATGCATTAATTTGCAGGCTGTTGTTTTTTGAAGAAATGGCCAGTATCTGCAGACACGACTAAAGCTCTCAAAATGTTATTGGACTGAAAAAAAGACATTTCAACTTGACAGGTTTTCCATAAGAGGAAAAAACCTTTCAGCATACAGTATGTCCATACAACCCAGCTTCCCCTTTTTCTTGCTTCCTGTCTACCACTTTATATTCAATGTATTGTAAACTGTATCTGACAGCCATTAGAAGATTCTCTCCTATCTAGACCAGGAAGCTGGAAGTCACACTTTGACATGTGGCATGTAAATGATAGTCTGCTGCCAGACTATTGATTATATATGGCTTTGTTAGATGCAATCTAATAGCCAAGGACAATGGAGTTTTGCTAAAAGAGCACAGTAGACCTATCTGATAAAGCAATTTCTACTTGAAGGGGCAGTGCTCGACATTCAGAACATTAAAATGGCAGCAAACCAGTATGTAATATATAGTGAAGTAGCGGCATCCTGAGCATAGAATATCACATACCCTTTGTGTGTTTTGTTATCTGAGCTTCTCTGTTCTTTGTTTTGCGCGTACCGCATGATTGTGCATGTACACATGAAAAAAGTCACGTATTGGGAAACAATCCCAGCCTGCTATTTCTTTTTTTTATTCAGTATTTCGAGTACAGCCCTTTTGTTTGTATACATGTATTGCAGGTTTGTCTAAATTAATAGTTTTTAATTGGCCTATTCTAGAAAGTGTGCAACATATTTGGATAGGGTGGGATGAAAACAGTTAATTTTGCACGTCCAATGCAAGACTGAAAGTAATTGTGGGAAATTTAAATGCATATGTGATGATGGTGCTGTGGATATGACACATGCCTTCGGTGTGGGAGACCTGGGTTTGATTCCCACTGCGATACATCAGCCAATGTGTCCCTGAACAAGACACTTTACCCCTAGTTACTCCAGAGGCATGCAACTTCAAATGTAAGTTGCTTTGGATAAAAGCGTCAGCTAAATGATGTGTAATATATAGTGAGGGAGAACATTTCTTAAACAGTCATCTATTCAGAGACTGTATCCCTGACAGAGAAAATTCACAAATGGGTGTTTTTTCAAATATTTATTGAAATACCTCAAAGATGTCCACAAAGACGAAACAACTGCAAAGAGATGCAACATCACAAAGACATTAAAACAACCACAGAGACACAAAGACAAAAATATACGAGCATGAGAACCACAAAACCACAAAACAACTTCAAGGAGACACAAAAAGAGGAGAAAACACTTTCCCTTTTGCCCAGGGGCCCATTGTCTCCTAATCCGTCCATGGTCACGCCTAGAAGTCAATCGTAAACGAGACAACCTTTTTACTTGAATTCCTTTCATTTTTCCCATTCTATATTTTGCTTCTGCTACAGTCCAAATTCCCTTTCAGTCAGAAAGTGTTCTGCTTGTAGATCTGAGCTGAATGTAAAAACTTTCTGTAAAGCCGCATGGAGGATCAACTCCACAATAAAACTGAAAGGACAAACTTCTGTGTTGTAATCAGAAAGAATCTGAAATCAGAAAAGCATTTTTTACCACAGTAAGTTATACTTACGTGAAATTTACCTTGGTATTTGGTGCATACAAAAACAAACGCACATATTGAACATAGTAGAAAATAAAATGTCCCATCTGTCTCAGTCTCTAGATGTTTATTGTAGCTTTCCAAGTTGGTTATTACTGCATCTCTAATGCAGTTATGGCAAATTTTATTTTTTTCTGCTGTCCTAAGAATATTGCATTTCATAAATCTTTATGAGACACGCACATTTGTTCAGTCTCACACACACACACCCGCATATACACACATTGGCGAACAATGGCACTGCAATGGCAGCACCCTTGAGGACACACACATTTAAGCACTCACACTAGTGTCAATAATGGATACAGGAAGGCATCAGTCAAACTCATGGATTAGTGTGAAAACACCCCCTATGAGGCTAGAGATCAATCCTACACACACTCCCAGAATAACACACGCACATATCCACACAGTCTCTCCCTTGCTTTACGAGCTTCACGCACACACAAAAATGCCACAACACAGTACAAGTGGTGATGACAGCATTGTAAAGCGGTGTACTCTGGACCATCATCAGATTATTGTTTGTCGTACAGCAGCTAGAGGGCTGATAGTTCAATCTATTGAACACAGGATGAAAGGAAGACGAGGGAGGCGGATTTGGGGGAGAAAGAAATGGACACAGAGATAGAAAGGACAGCATGAATGTCCTGGAAAGAAACGTGAGATCGTTTTATGCGAGGGAGTGACCGAGCATCAGGAAGCAAAAGCGAGAAAGCAGACTAAGATGATGAGAGAAAAAGACGAGACAGAGGGAGAGGGTGCATTTGTAGATAAAAGGTAGACATATACTGAGTGCCATGTCCTTGCGTTTCCTAGATCTGTCTGCTTCTGAGCTTGTTGTTGTCCGTGACTAACTAGACTACCTGGGTGGATAACATGAATGGATCTCCACATAGATTTCTTGCAGTTTCTTGGCCTCGGGTTCTTGGCTTCTTAAATAAGGTGTATCTAGTAAGGATCAGCAAGCCATTAAATACAATGGGTAGGTCTACTTGACACTGTATTTCAGTTAACCTCATTGCCAAGCTGCAACAAAAGATCTTGGTTTCTAAGTAGAGCTTCAACATGTCGGAAGGGATATTTGAAATTTGAAAACTACAAACTTCATTGCAACATGGATTTTATTTTTGCAGGATTGGCCGTGTGGTGACATCGCTTAAAATGAGCCTGAGAATGAGAAATGTTTTAAATATGTTTAGTTTAGTCTCGCATTGCCAGGTCTTCCTCCACAGTGCTGCAAAGGAGGGTCAGGCTAGTCCACACAGCATTCCAGCATGAGAGAAAAACATGCTCTGGTTTATTGGCTTTTCTTTAAACCAAACACAATCGTCATGGGCGGCGCCGGACAGAGCCACGGTGCCTCTGTTAAATAGCCTCATTTTGGTGGAACATGTGTACGTTCAAAAGTTGTTTTAGTCGTGCAACAGAAAACTCAGATTGGACAGATAGTCTAGCTAGCTGTTTGGATTAGTTAGTTAACCATAGTCCTCATAAATCCACGGGAGTTTAGAACGGCAACACAAAGGAAGCGGAAGGTGACGGACATCCGGCCGAAAAGAGGGACATCTCTTGATGCAATGGAGCAATCCCGGAAGTGGAATGTCGTGAATGTACTCTAGACTATATTTTGTTTGAATATGGGGATTGTCAGTTTCAGAAAGTCACTAAATATTTTGGACGCAGCCTCCAAATACAAAGTCAAAGCTGTTGACCTTCCGACAAGCACATCTGAAAGAGTATACTGGCGCCTAAAAGCTAATTAACACAACCTGAAGTATTCCGATGGGTCCTTGGCAACCTCGTGGTAATGACAAGATTCCGCGAAGTCCTTCACGTAACTCCTTGTTAAAATAATAATTTTCACATTCTGATTTTTGCATGGATTAAACAAACAAAGTATAACATGTTAACTAGTTACCTTTTAGAGATGCTAGTAGGCAGATTTGTTGACCTCGTTTCCCCCTGCCTTCAGTCTTAGCTGGCTCTAGCTTCATAATTAGCGTAGAGATATGAGAGTAGTATTGATCTTTTCAACAAAGTCTTGGCAAGAAAGCTAGTTCAGTTGAGCTATTCAGGTAACGTGAGCATAATGTTTTCATAACCAATACAATTCAAAACGTATCAAAATAAGAGCCACATAATTATAAACACTTTATCATGTAAATGTTTTACCTGGCTACACCAGCTGGAAACCCTAGCTCCATTTGTGCTGGAACAACAACCCCCTTTGTCTTGTTTGTGCCATATAGCAGTTCAGCAGGATAACCGTTGTATGTGAGCTGTGTTAGAGGTCAGTAGAGGCGACTGCTCCCCCCTTTTTTGTAGTTTACTTATTAGGTCAATGGATTAATGTGAAAATAAAAACATGCATGCAGTTCCTTTTTTAAATTGTAAAAATGATCCTTTCTGCCACTAAGCTTACTTTTGCAAAGGGAAAACCTACTTTTTTGTTGCTTGTGATAAACAGAGCCCACATTTACACCATGGCAGCATCCCCCTGTCTCTCTACGACACAAACCCATTCAGTCTACCTTCTTCACCTCTCAAGTCATATGCCAGCCCCTCCCTTATTCTGTCTTTTCATTCTAATGTTTTCTCTACGCCTCATCTTTTTACCTCCTCTTCCCCTTCTTGTCTTCTCTGTCTCTTTTTCTCCTCCATCCCTCCCTCTCTTCCATCGCACTCCTGTCCCTGCCTCTCGTTGCCTTTCTCTCTCTGCTCCCCTGTTCGCTGGCTCCCTCCCTTCATCTCTCTCTGCATTGCAGTATCTGTGTCAGCCATCGGCATTGGCTGCCTGGTGTTTTGTGTGTGTGTGTGTGTGTGTGTGTGTGTGTGTGTGTGTGTGTGTGTGTGTGTGTGTGTGTGTGTGTGTGTGTGTGTGTGTGTGTGTGTGTGTGTGTGTGTGTGCGCGCGCTTCGTTTGTGTTAGATACTGCAGTCCCTCCTAAGCAGCTGGACAGGAACTGAGATGGATAGCGTTCCTTCACCCCACTATTCTCTTTTCCTCTCCACCCTCTTCTTTCATCCATCCTCTTTACTGTTTTTTTATCTACTTTTGTTGCATCCTTTATCTCATTCTCCCTTTGTGAATTTCCTCTCCTTTCTTTAATACACTTTTATCTTAGTCTTTTCTTCTCTCATGTTAGACTGTACACTCTGTTTTTTGTTTCTTCCTCTCTTAAATTCTCCTATTTTTTCTCATTACACCCTCTGATCCATTTCCTTTGCTCATCTTCAGACCACAATAAGTACAACACATAGTTAACCCATTAATATTGAGTTGTCAATGACACTATTCAGTGCATAAGGTTTTCCTTAGTCGAACCATGGCACAGCAATAAGATAGTTGGGAAATGTGTAAACCGAAAAGATGAGCGAAGGAGATTGACAGTGCATTGTCTGCATGTGCATAATGAGTGATTATCCAGTCGAAGCTGATTTTTAATCAAGCACATTTCCTTCCTTCAATGACGTACCAGTAATGATCAGCTCTCTCAGACAGGTGGCATCCTGCAGGCACTCTGGTGCATCAGATCCTCATAAAAAAATAAAAATAAATAAAAAAAAATCCATTAGAGAGTGCAAACAAGCGTGCTCAATTAACATAAAGGCCTGTTTACTTGTCATAAGGAGTGCTACACAACCTGTGATAAAAGTTCTATAACGTCATATGAGCCTTCGGAAGTCAAAAGCAAAACAACCCTGATGATGTCATAGTGATGTGATTGGGGTTATCTGGGCTTGGGCTTAGAGACTTTTTTCTTTTTTGCAGAAAGCCTGTGATACAAACTAGGGGAATGGAATTTAAATGATGTGGGCATTTATCAGACAGGAAGGGTCAGACAAAATGATGCTAATGGTTGCATCATTGGAAATGTAGGGACCAGTGTGTTTGGAGCTTGACCCATAATAGGCAAAACATCCTGATAGTCTCGGCCTCTGCTGCTTTGACTTTGACCAATCTCTTTTAAAATGTGTTTCCTGTGAGTCCCCCAACCTAATAGTAGTGTACCACTAAATGGTTGATGTACCCCTTTACCTCAAAAGATCATTTTCAAACTCACAGCGAAAGAACTTTGGTTGACTGAATTTTTATAGTCTACATGTTAGCAAACAGGCTAAAAAGGCTTTCATCCAAATGTAGCGCACATTTTAACCCAATTTCCAGACAATATGCAAAAGAATGTGAATTAATGTGCATTTCCATCCACTACTGTTTCAATGGTTCAACAAGATAAACAGCTGGTTCCGCTAATTCCCTAGGCAGGTGCCATTAAACTATTACAGAAGAAGAGAGTCCAGTGAGATGACAATTAAAAAATCCAGTCAAACTGTGAAAAACAATGTAGAAAACATGATGTATGTAGGCATTTGTTTGTTTCATGCATTAATTTTAGAAAGGTTATTTTCTCATCGCTCTACAAAGATTGTATGTTTCTCAAGTGGAGCGGAACATTCAGTGGACATTTAAGACACATGTAGCCTACATTGTGATTTATTCACTAAGTCTGTGTTCGTTGCACTTTTTTGCATTTTGCTTTTCTCGATACACATTTGAGTTTTCTGTTTCCACTCAGGTATTTCAATGCGCAAATTGAAAATGTAAAAAAACAGGATGGAAACACACTTAATGGCATTAATTTAGCAGACGTAGAACAACTTGGACATGAGTGATCCCTCCATCCTTATCGATAGACAAAACATTGACATCGGATGATTTGCATTCTGCAAAATCCCGGATTACATTCAATGATATTTGAGTGTTCAATGCTGACATTTTTTAATTACTTATTTGTACAATATCCATATAATATTGCATGGCAACTACAGTATAGTCCAATGTGATTAACTGACAAGGGTGATCAGTATAGAGGTTTCAGCATAATTATACAACTACACGTTTTGCCTGTAAAGCACCAAGCAAAATCTCTTGCCTTAAATGTATTGCATCATTGGATTGTTAAATAATCCACAGATAGCAACAAGGACAATGTTTGTCATCTGTTTCCTGCTCCATCTCTCCCCAACATTGTAACTAATGTCATGTCCCATTATCTGCTCATTATTTTCAAATCCTGCCGTTTTTTGTCTCAGCGGCTAATACATGCAGATGCAGACCAAACAATCAGAAACCCATCTTGACTAAACATAGCTAATGATTGAGATCGCATTGTTAATGTCCAGTCATTTTCTTTCCCTTCTCTCTCTAAACGTCTACACACATGCACTTATACACACCGCTGATTTTTAATGACCAGTTAGGTAGCATAGCTAAACATTGTGGGTGTTAATGGGTGACTGACAGCACACCCTCACACCCAATGAGACATAAATGATCATGACGCAGGTGCCTGACATGTGCGGCGGTGTGTATGGGTCAGATATAGGACACAGTGTGTGTGGTTTGGCCTTCTCAAAAATAGAAACTGTTCTGTTTCTAATTCCATAACATGGCAAGGCAGACGGTTTCCACAGAATGAAATGACCTACAACCTGCTCACATTTTGGAAATGACAGGGACGGTTAAGAGCCTGACATTGCTGGATGTCTAAAGTTGAAGTAAATTGGTTGGGTTTAGAGTGCTAGTCCATGTAATGACTTGCTGTACGGATTTTAAGATATGCTGTAAAGCTCACAGCCAGCCAGTCAAGTGATGCTCCCTCCCCTTTTGCTCCCAGCAGCCTGGATTCCTGCAGGAATATTCTTGATAAGTTTGCAGATTTCTGTGGTCAGTGTTAATGCAGGAAAATTGAAAGTGGTCTTTGGTCTCTGAGGAGTGGATAAAAATGCCACTTATCACACTACCATAGAAGTGAGAGTAAAGAAAAACGGTATCCTGATTTTCAAAAAGCACACTTCGTTACCGTTCTCAAACTCCTCTACAGAAAACAACAACAAACTTCAAGCTAGCAAGCTATATGCTGAAAATGGCAAGTTTTGAAAATAATTTGCTCATGCAACAATTGGCAGATTGCTTGGTTCTTTTGGAAAATGATTGTAAAGATTAGAAAGAATATGTTTACGGTATTTACTATCTAACTGGGATGTTTGGGGACCGGTGGGATTGATATAGACGAAGTACACACGGCATACCAGTACACTAGTAAGAGCAAATTACGTTTAACCATGTATCCAGCTAATTTAAATAGCTCACGTTACTGTACTGTGTGAACAGAAGAACAACTTAATTTAATATTGTGTGTGGTGTTTTCTTTTGCGTAGTGCAAATGCTCCACCGAAACAAGTTCCTTCCCAAGACTATTCTGCAGAGCCACCGCCACAGCGTCCGGAGCTTAGCATTGCCCAAGACATTTGTTATTGGTTAAAAGAAATGCAATCAACCCAGAGCTTTTTTTTTTTTTTCTGCCAGAATGTGTGGTGTAGCCAGACCATACTTCACAGCGCTGTGGAGATGGGTCTGGCAATGCGAGACAATACTCTTCAGTAAACTGGCCTTAATGTTTCAATAGGCGGAGATGTGTGGGGTTTTAAGATTTTTATCAGTAGAATTTAAAACTCCTCGAGTCTTAAAGTGGTCAGCACTTTTGCAATTTTGTATGACAGTGATGCACACACCACAAGACAACATATCAGTAGCCAAATTCAGGTCAGTGAGTAGATCACTCATTCAAATAGTGTCAGTGGCATTGCCTTGCTAAGCCATGTGCCTCATCTGCATGTGATCACCCGACTTAGTCAGCAAACTCAGTTTAATTTACATGTGTCCAACAACAATAACTTCTCATTATGTGTTGTGAGTAATGCGTGCTCATCGAGCTGTTAGTCTCATATTGTCTCTGACTGGGCAGGGAAACATTTTTTTACAACAGATGTGAAATTAGCTACGGTGTGACACTGAGAGACAGCTAAGCTACCGGAGCATAACAAAACAGCGTGGATATTTCTCCCTTTGACAATACATTGGGTGACTGATGTGGTTATCCCGATTGTTCCAGGGATGTCGTGACTTCAACTCCAGCAGCAGCTGAACATGTAGCTATGAGCGGTGGGACTGCAGAGCATCTGAGCTTGTCTGTGCATGTGGTTCTCATCCTGCTTTGGCTGATCCAACACCTTTGCATGTCAAGTAAGTGCTAAACATTTTGCTGGAAATCGCACCCAGGGAGACTTCAAATAAAATCTGAAAACAACACAAAGAATAAACTAGTTTTTGCTGCGATGCCCTCATTTTGACAGCCATTATAGTAAGCTGTCAAATTAATTTGAGAATGATCTGTATCTTAGCTATGCTACATGTGGCGGCTTTTCTGTTGTTCAAAAAATAGCTATTATTTCATTCTGTCTGTTACGGACAGGAGTGATGAATGAAAGATAGAGACAAGTGAACGGTTCGTTTTAGGAGGGATCTGATCGAGACAGAGACAAAGTGTTCTGGCTAGCCGACATCTTCATGACTATTTGTTCTCAGAGAGCTCTGCTCAGAGCTCCAATACATCGATCATTCTCCATCAATCCCAATTGCTTCCTATCTCCCGTTGTTTTGTTTTTTTCAATCATGCTATCAACCTGGAGACCCGTCGGTATTGGCTCCATCCGTCAGTCACTGCAGCCTTTCCTCAATTTCCTTCTATCCAAGTCTATCCACTGTAGCTTCTCTGCCTCTTGTCAGTCAAATGGGATGACCAGAGAGGCAGCTAGACAGACAGCTACAGATGTCCATTTATCTATCATTCAATATCTGCTAACCAACAGACTTCTGACTTGTCTCTGAGACAGAAACGAGCCTGTAGCCATCAACCAACCAAGGTGTCCTAAAAGTCTAGGTCACTTTTTTCTTCAGTGACAAAAAAACATGCTGTTACCTATCTCTCTGGACATCAGGCTGTCATTTACTGATGGATAGGTTGTAGCAAATGGGGGAACTGTGCTCCCATATCCTCTAACTGGAACACTTCTTACTTTTGCTTTCTAAGTTTACCCAATCAATACTTTCTTCTAGCTAAATTCATCCATTGCAAGTAGCTACCTCTCCATTGTCTTTCTATATTAAAATAATAAAAGCCAAGCCAATTTATTTCTTAGCCCTCTGTTCACGATAAGGAAAGTCAACAACATCCCTCATTGACAGTTGTAAAAGACACAAACACTATAATTTTCAGAAATTTAAATACATTGTTTGATCAAGTGTGCAGCCATATTGAAATATTGTTGCATGGGAGAGATAACTTAAAAGTGAGAGGCAGAAGGAGTTCATGAAAAGTAAGTAGGCAGGTACAGTTATCATCATGTCTAAAACTCTGAATCTCTGTGAGCCTATGGTGAGCCTATAAGGTTATCCATTTGTGTACCTTGAAATTGCCTTCTGCAAACACAAGAATACAAGAAATGTGACAAAACTACAACCTCGCCAACAAACTCTCTCGGATCTCTCAACTATCATTAAAACATTATAACACCGCATCAATTTCAGTTGCACTGGGTGGACTGATGGATTTTCTAGCTCAGTGGGACAAATAGGACTGTGGTAGCAAAAAAACATGTTACTGAATTCAGATCAAAGCAGAAACTGACACTAATATACCATACAGTAGTATGTGTATTTTTGTGTTAGAGATAGCAATACAAATACAAAACCTTTCTTTAACATTTGTAATCCAGTCATTACTGTTTTGCACTCATTACGATATTGCATCTTTTCTGTTCATTTGTGCTACTGATTTGATGGATAAAATCAATGTTGTGAACAGCAGGGTAAAGTGTCTAGTTGGGGCCCCTTGTCATATTTTAGGTGTCTTTGAGATGTTAGCAGTTCTACCAATGAACCATTTCCTCTCTAAACTTCAAACATTGAAATATGTTCTCATCAGGCTGTTCCCATGAACCATACGTTCGAAAAGCTACGTAAAGATGTAATTGAAATACGGTAATTTGTATGATTTCCACGTTCACCACATTGAATATTGCAGTATAAGAACGCAGCTGGCCCCTTAAGGAGGTGGTCGGAGAGAATGGGTGGGCGTTAACGCACAGGACTTTGAAGCCAGGTAGCTAAGTTAGCTTCCCATAGAGGTCTAAAATAAGAACACACGTGTGTGCAGCAGAACTTAGTTTATTCCTATTTTTCCTACCTCATTAATCAAGTATATGACTAATGGCAGGATGATCCTCTTTTGGGGGCTCCCCCTGTTGTTTCCAAATTCCCATCAAGTCTAGTGCACACCGCACACTGTAGATAGCATCTTCATTATATTTTACACAGAGACCCAGCACTCCTATAGTGAATACTACCTGGCCCTAGGATTTCTGTACATTGGATCTGAATACTTCTTCCAACCCTCCTGGATCCATATGAACAAACAAACAAACCCCTGATCAAGGGAATATTTACAGTAATAAGAGTTCTTCAGAAAACTTGTGCATTATAGCAACTGTAAAGAAATGGCTTCCTGCATTGCCTTCACAGGAAAAGCTACCACTACTGTTAGTGAATAATGTCTTTAGAAAATAAGACCTGTTACATCAGTCAGAATCAGGGACAGAGTCTTTGGTCAATCAATAAGCTGTACTGTATGTAGGCCAATAACAAGTGGTCAACAGACAAAAGGGGAGGACTTGAATCCAGACTAAGTCATTGCCTACAAGTGGCCTTCAGTCTTTTAGTGATTAATTATCACACATCAGTGCAAAAGGTTTTTCTAGCGGAACAGCATTTTTCTTCCTCAATTCAAATCAATTCCACAAAGACGATGGCAACACTCACTCACACACTGACACACACACACACACACACACACACACACACACACACACACACACACACACACACACACACACACAAACAGAGCAGAGGAGAGAAAGCAGCACAGGAACCTTGTTAGCACGAAGGATGGGTTATACATATGCTAAGCACACATGACCGGCTTGTCATTAGTTAAAGTTCAAAGCAGTTAATCATCTCTGCCTCCTGCTCCTCTTTCCTTTGCCTGCTATATCTTTTTCTCTTTCTTCCTCCCTGAAGGTTATTGAGACGAGACCACAGAGGAGAAACCCTCTGTAGCACCAGTCTCAACGTAATATCTTAGATAAATATGAATTTGATTGTTTATTAGTATTGCTTGCCTTCATTTGAGCACCCTGAGGCAGACGTTATTGTCCACTTAAGCAGGCTTAATTAAATTACATTTTTGATTTAGAGTACTATTGGCATTGGCATCATTGGGGTGTTGTGGGGGGGAGGGGGGTTGCATGATGCCTATAATGTTTTTGTTCACACTGTCATATTGATGTTAATTCAATTGTATGTTGTATAGTTTACGTCATAGTTAGTCATTCACTGGACTGCAATATATTTCGACGTGTTTCTAATTCTGCCCCCCTAATGTATGAAAGTAGGGAGGACAAAAAAATTGTAACACCTCAATATAATGTAGTCCTACTGTGGCTATATGCATAGCGTCATAGATTCAACCAAAAATGCAGCCGTAGTCTGAGCAATAACCAGAGCAGCTGCAGCTGTGCTCATAGCCAGTGGCGGCATACTGTCGGATCTCTGCCTTTTGAAAGGAGTAATAAACAATACATGCAAAGTGTCACATCATCTCTCCTTTAGTATCTGTGGTGTTTTTCGATGGAAGTGTATTATAAGTGGAATGGAACAACACGCTAACTGTTCCTATGGATCAGGGGAATGTAAAAGTCATTGTGAGCGATCACAAAAGTCCAGTTCCACCTTAAACTTAGACTATATAATTGAATTTACATTATGAGCTTGGTAAAGATAGATGTCATGGCAGTGCTTTTGCATTTGATTGTATTATATTGTACAGGCCTACCTAATGTATAAGTGGCCACTAAGTGTATGCAGCTCACTGCACAAACAAATCACACCTGTAGCATGCTGTAAAGCCCTTTTGATGGCTTTACAGTATCTCAACTCCTTTGTTTCAGTTGAGTCTTTATCTAGTTCTATAGCTGTCACACAGCTGAGTTGATGGAATGCAGGACATGCAGTTCAGAGACAGACTCAGAGATACAGTTTTTAAATGCAAAATGTCTCTCAGGACTGGGCATGAGGAGCAATGAGTTTGCCAAAACACAGTAGGTTGAAGCTGTAATTATAACTGGGCGACCTAAGATTATAATGACTGAGCAGTGCAGGTAATATTGAAATAACTCCATCTCCCATATATAAATACACACAGTTCAAATGTGGCTTAAGTCTCTTAAAGAATTGTAGCAATAGTGACACCATTCAGCCCATCCTCATCCAGAAAAATGACTGTATAGGTCGATTATGCAAGCAGCTCATAATCACCCACAATTACGTTTCTTTTTAGCGGGCAACCTCTCCTGGCTATAGTAATTATTGTGAGAGCAAACAAGGTAGTAAGAGGACACAGTTTAAGGGTGCCACATTCCACATAAGTAGGATGGTGAGAATGGTGGATGTGTCAAAAACCTCAGGACCTTTACTCAGGGGGTTATGTTTTTGAACCAAAAGTCAACTGTTATTTTGAAATAAATCAAGTTTGTAATTTTTTATTTAAATAGTTGAATGATTTCAGTCTTCAGAGTGATTCTAATGGACGTGCTCTCATTCAGAAAGAAAGATCTAGATTCTTCCCAGCTGTCACACTGGCACTGGGCTCCCTCAGCCACGCCCACTACCCATTCTCCACTCAGTCAGTATCATTGTTCACTATTCCCAGCCTATTAGCACTCCTCACCTGTTGCCTGTTTCAGCTTGTTAACCCATCTACAAAAACCCTCTGAAGTCCTCAGTTGTCTGGTCTCGTCTCTACATGGCATACGGGCTCGCTTGGTATTGTCGCTTCAGTGCTGCGCCAGATGTTCCAGCGTTTGTTTCCTGTTAAGTTGATCTTCTGGGCTTTTATACTACTAAGTTTGTTTGAGCAGTTTAACTAGAAGTCTCCTGAGTTTTTCCGGTATTTTTGAAAGTGTCTTTGGAACCACTCTCCTTTGCGATCTCCTGTGTTTTCTACCTCTTGGACTCATTAAAAACATTTTATTCTTAGTCCTGAGCCTGAGTTTGCGACACCAGCACACTAAAACTAATTTCAGTGTTAAATAAATACATCAAATTTAGAGTCTACTTCACATAGTTCTCATAGTTCTCTTAAGTATGGAAGCCCATTTCTGCCAATTAGATGAAAAAAAGAACATGTATGTCATTATACTGAGAACATCCTTAAAATAATGACTTACTGTCCCAAAATAATTCCAAAAAAAGTTTTCTCATATTAATGACTTAGTATCTAAAAAAAAATGACAGTATATTTTTTTTTGAGATACTAAATCATTGTGTTGCAATATTAAGTCATTATTTTGAGATAGTAAGTCAGTATTCTGATATACTATGTCATTTCTTTTGCGATACAAAGTTATTATGTTGAGATACTTAGTCATTATTTATTAACTGGCAGAAAGGGGCTTCCATACTTAAAACTGTTTTAACTGTTTGTTTTTTTTTTTTTTTTGGGGGTTTGGCCACTTTGGTGGAGATAAAGTGCAGATTTAAGATTTTACTTAAATAAATAAAATATGAAAACATGTTATTAATCATACGTATAACCCTGAAGACCACAGGTCTATATGAGTTCTAGGTTGTAAGTGCGCCCAACAGGCCCTATGCCTTCACATTCATATTTGAATTGGATGGATGGAAAAAAAAGACACTGACAACAGGTCAGACAAGAACAGGACATGCCGGTGATCATTATAGTCCATGTTCAATTCCCTTACTGTCACATTCACGATGAGAAGGGGAAGAGAAGCTGATTTGTTGTTTCTGTCAGACATACAGACCGTTGCACAGATGTCTTTTGGCTGCAGACTGTGCACAGTTAAATTCAGAAAAGTATGGGGGGAAATGAGATGCAGATTATCATTACTGTCCACCAGCAGACCTCATGCAGTCAAATTCAAGAACACTGAGGAGAAAGTGTGGAAGAGATTTACAGTAAGGACGTGGACATGCATCAAGACAGTTTGATATACTAGGAGTCAAGAAGAATAATGCATGACTTAGCTGAGCAGAATATCCCCCAAGTATGACTCTGCATGACTCTCACCTTGTCTCTCTGTCTGATGTTTATTTAAACATGGTTCCCGAAGCATATCGAGCCATACAGCATCTTAAGGTCCAGCTCACTCACTCTCTCTCAACCTCACTTCGTTTCTTTCTGTCAGTTCCTTCTACATAATTTAGAGCACTTGGCTAGTTGAGCAGGATTGAGTGTGTGATTGAGAGGGTCACCTGCTCAAATGTGCAGCCTCAAAAAGGAAATCTGTGTTTCCTATGGGATGGTTGTCAGAGGTTAACAGTTATTGGAGAGAGCTGCATAGCACCTGGGATGTTGCTTGTGATGATAGCAGAATATAAATCTGATGTTATGTCCAAATTGAAAATGAAATATTTACACAGGGATGGATCCACTCTCCTTATCCACGACCTGTTAGTCTAAATAGTTTTTTGTCTACTTCAGATTCCTGTATTTTTAAGATACATATTATCTGCAAATGTATATTTTTTTATGTTAAGAGGTTATACAGGTTGCCCCAGTTTTGAGCTAATGCTAATTTTAGCTTTTCTTTTGCCACTCAGCTTTAAGTGCAATGTGCTTAAAGTGTCCATGTGCTCATCCTTAAAAAGCATAGTTTTGAGAAATATGCTCACTCCCTTGCTCTTTTTATGATGCAAGGATTGCCAAATTGGTTTTCACCACAAGACAAAACTTTCAGGAGTACCCAGTCTGACTCTTTGGAGAAGTAAATGTATTTTCTTCAGAAGTCCTAGCATTACTGTGAAATAGAGCTTATTCAGATTTACAGCTTCAAATAGACATGCCATGAATGCACCGTCAGACCTTTATTTACCATCAGTGGTACTCCAGCCGCAGAAGGTGGAGATGGTGTACTTTACCCCGGCTTCTGAATAAGAAGTGCCCAGCAAAAAGGACAAAATCTAAAGGTATACACAAGGGGAAAAATTGTAGCACGTCAAACAAATTGGCATTTATTATGTTATTCTGCCACACATTATTAGACTTATTTACTTCATCAGCCTTATTCAGGTTAGTAATTATATTCATCTTGTTTAAGGGGTCAGTACGTTTATGGAAATGAGCCCAGCTGTCAAATAGTGGTCTTAAAAGGAGCAGAAGGCAATTTGTGCACAACTGTCTGTTTTCCCTTTGTCTTTTCCTTGCTTGTATGGCAATTGCCACCTTGGACATTGACTCATCGAGGGAAAAAATGTACCCACATTCGGCATTTGACAGCATTTGGATTCTGGCGTGGTTGTTTGAAGACGTCTGTAAAATCTTGAGAGTAGAACTCAGCAATGAGTGTGTTACGAAACATCTAATCGCAGCCAGCAGCCTGTCAGATGAACGCAGCCTACCTGACTGACATGACGGAGAGCTCACGGCTTCAGGCCAGCAAACACTTGACAGACAAGACTGCAGCTTGTCAGTCAACAACCTCAACAACGGGCAACCAAATATGGAGAGCAACGTCTGCATGGTGAAACAGGTTTCTCTGGTTTACATGCAAATATTATACTACACCAAATGATCGCCAACACCACTATTAAAACTACTATCCATGCTGCCGCTGGTGCTAATAACACATTGATGACAGATGCTGTTACCACTGATAATATTCTGAAATTAAAATGAACAGGCTAACAATGAAAATCCACAGTGCAGGATTTTCCCCCTTAACACTATATAGACTCTAAACTGTTAAACACTCTAATGCTCCTTATGACCTCATAAGGAGAAAGATTCCAGATCGGCCCATCTAAGCTTTCATTTTCTCAAAGACAGAGCAGGATACCCAGGGCTCGGTTTACACCTATCACCATTTCTAGCCACTGGGGGACCATAGGCAGGCTGGGGGAACTCATTGCTAAAAAACCTCAAAGTGAAATTGTCATGCCATGGGACCTTTAACCAATTGACATATTACCTTATCTTCTTTGTTGTCCTTTTCGATCCTGACGGGAAAAAAACACAAATTCTAAATTGAGCTTGATTTTTAGTCATGCTTTCAGACTGGAAAAACATGGCTGCTGTTCTTCAGACATGGTATAATTTAAC